>NW_027397082.1:17243994-17341662 GCF_003265705.2 Callorhinus ursinus | reverse complement strand
ACACACACACACACACACACACACACACACACACACACACACACACAGTTTCCGTGTCTACCTACTGCTGGATATTTCTTTAGAAAGCTTTACACCACTTAGCAAATGGGAATGGTCGGGGCGCTGTCCTCGGTCCTGATCTAGAGTTCTTTCCATCTCAGAAATGATGTGTCTCCCATCTCATGTCCTAGTTATGACTCTCTAGGCAATTAAGTGTTTTGGTGTGTGTGTGTGTGTGTGTGTGTGTGTGTGTGTTTTCTTCTGCAACACCACCACATCAGTCTTGGCTACCTGCAATCAAAGGTCACCTCATGGACAGCATCAATTTTCACTGTCATGGATGGCTTAGCACTTAGCAAAAACCACTTAATCTGCTCAGCAGCAGTGAGGTCCCACTTGAAAATTCACATCTTTTTAACAGTTTTCCATCCTCAGTGCATGTTGTAAATCACAGAGATGGGTGATTCTATCTTTGTTATAGGCCACTTATTTTTTACATCTTTGCATGTCCTCTAAGCGCCTATGAAGGTATTGATTGGATCTTTCTTCCTTTTCTCTCCAAACAAAGGCCACTGCATCTTCAGTTTTACTATATAGGGCATTCTGGGCTTATGACCACAAAGGGTACAGAGGCAGGAGAAAAGAAAGGAATCTAAATAGTGTGGTTCAGTTTCAAGGTCCAATCAAAGCTCCATTGGGTAGGATGGTAAGAATTCAGAATTTTGCAATAATTCATTCTGGCCAAGATTGAAGTTTACATTTGATGAAATTAACAGGGTTTGGGAACATTAATCAAATAGAACCAAGAAAGAAGTAAAACCTCAAAAGTACTATTTTAGTGTACAGCTAAAGAATTATTATTGGTGTGCAGGTATTTATTGTCCATTATAAACTGCCCCATTTGCTAAAAGAAGAAAGCTTGCCTGGACCATTTGTTTTGGTTATTTGGAATTACAGTACTATTCAAGTAAATACTTCTCTTCTGCTTCAAAAGCTGTAACTTGAATTTTTCACTGTGTGGCCTAGCTCCTTCATGGCCTGAATGAATCACATTTAGTTAACTGAGATTTCATGTGTTCTTCTAGAAGCCTCAAAAGATGAGCTAGGTGGTCTTCTGAAGGACTAGCCCAGTATTTCTACAAAAAAGGCTAATTTGGGCACCTGGGTGGCTCAGTTGGTTAAGCGACTGCCTTCGGCTCAGGTCATGATCCCAGAGTCCTGGGATCGAGTCCCACATCAGGCTCCCAGCTCAGCGGGGAGCCTGCTTCTCCCTCTGACCCTCTCTCCTCTCATGCTGTTTCTCTCTCTCTCTCTCTCTCAAATAAATAAATAAATAAAATCTTTTTTAAAAATTTAAAAAAAAGCTAACTTATCTACAACTACAACTTCCATCTGAATTGGGCTTTGCCATGCCCTCTGTTTGCTTGGTATAGCCTGACATTCTAAGAGGTAGTGACAGTATTGTCTGACTTGTTTTGTTTGCTTTAAAAGGCTTTCAGTGTCAGACAATAGTGGGGCCATCCAGACACAGTCTGCAGGAAACAAACAAACAAAAACCCTACAGAAACTGCGGCATCTGCAGCTCTGCAGTGTGCCCCCGTCCATGTTAGCCTTCAGAGCCTCAGTGGACCTGCTGGTGGAATGCAAGACCAGATGAGACAACAGAGAGCTATTTCCTACCCCTTGGGACTTCAGGCTGAGGAGGGGTTCACATCCTTTCCTGCTGATCCTGAAGGCCTGAAGTCACAAGGGTATCCTCTGGCTGTTTTCTCTAACAGTTTTAGCAGTGTTGGCCAAGATGAGAAGCCTCCTTCTCCACAGTGAGATTCAGCCATTGTTTTCTTGCCCTCTCCCTGCTCCCCTTCCACTGCAGTAATGGGAGGCTGTTCTCTTTCTACTGCTTCAGAGATTAGTGATAGGCCCATTTTCCTTTGCAAGCTTGCCACCCTCTAAGAGGCAGAAGAAAGCCCCATTAAGGTCACATTTCCCCTGCCCAGAATGCTGACAGCCTATTCAAGGACAGAAAGCTTATTACATTTTTGAAAAGGTAAAGAATGATTCAAGGTGACATAGTAAGTACACAATGATACATGAGAGAGTCCAAATCAGGCGACAGGAAAAATTATGAAGAGCTAGGGCCATTGTCTTCAAAAGCCAAATGTAGCCACCCTCTATAGCTGAACACTTTTCCATTTCTGATCCAGGGTGAATCTGGTTCCTGCGTAGCTGCTTTACCACCATTAGAGGCCCTGTTCTACCAAAGACGCCTAAGGGTATTTTTGGCAGGATCCTGGAGGGCTTGGCCCTGTACTATGGTCAGTCTTGGAAAACCAAAGCTTTCCTTGAAAGACCTTGCTGAACAATCAAGCTCACCATTAGTTAATGCTCCCCAGGGAGAGGAGCCAAGTCTGCCCTCTTCCCTCCAGTATGAGATTGGAATAAATGGAATGAAAGAG
The DNA here is from genome assembly GCF_003265705.2 of Callorhinus ursinus. NCBI lineage: Eukaryota > Metazoa > Chordata > Mammalia > Carnivora > Otariidae > Callorhinus > Callorhinus ursinus. The sequence goes on along the minus strand of NW_027397082.1, from coordinate 17,339,206 downwards.
CAAAAAGGGGCTGGCCCCTTGGAGATTGGGGGGTGAAAGTAGCCGCATATAAATCTATGGCTTGATAGATTTATCTCTGAAACTAGAATTCAAGAAGAAACCACATCCGGTCCTTTTTTCTTTTTATCTCTTCCATGTGTTCTTAGTTTTGTTTTTGCCCCTCCCTGTCTCATTGTATTACTGTCACCAAGGCCACCTTGATAACTCCTCTACAGAAATAAACTTGTAGTTCCTAGACCCATTGATCCACCAAGATCACTTGGGGGCTTAACAAAAAAAAAATTCTCAGGCCTACTCCCAGCGATTTGAACTCAGTAGTTCCAGGAGCAGCCCAGGAATATGCATTTTCAGTAAAAGTGCTGCATCCTATTGTTCTCGGGCTGATTTGGGGGTAACACTAACCTAAACCACATTTCACAATATAAACCAGCTCACATAATGCAAGATTTTAAAGTATGGTAGGGAAAAAGGAAGAAAGGAAGGAAGCAAGCAAGCAAAGACAGTAGGGAGAATAAGGCATATGGGTGGTCCACATATAAACATCCTCCCTACTCGCCCAGTAAATCTGGAGGAGCTCTTTCAGACTGTGCTGCGCTCACTACTTCTGCTCACCTGGCTGAGGGCTCCCAGAAGTGACGAAATCCATAGCACTGTCTGTGGTTCCTTTTCTCCACTGCAGATGTTTGGGTGGCCTGGTCTTTCTCTTATTCCTGGCCTGCATCCTTCCAGCCCTTGGGAAGATACTCAGCACTTATCTTAGCTACTACTCCAGGAGAGACCCCAGCTGGAACTGGGAGTGCCTCTGCCATTCCCTCAGGCTAAGCCAGCAGCAGCTGCGTGGTTGGGGGAGGGGGTAGACTGCAGCGCTCTGCTCAGATTTCCAGCTGGAGGCCATCTTTGGCAGGGCTTTTGAAGGGCAATGTGAGACAGTCTGGTGTGGGCTGAAGAGAGCGCAAACAAAGGGACTAGACGTAGAAGACCAATGGTCAGCAGTCAGCCCAGTTCCTTTTGAAAGGAGCAGAGTCATGCTTATTGTCTACTCTGATCCATAAAACAGACATGTGAACTGTGTAACATAAAAACTCAAGGAAATCTCTACTATCTAGAACTCAGCTCCCAACAACCTTTTATTCAGCAAACACAGCTCTGAAACAAAAATATTGTTTTAAAAAGGACCTTATTAACCTGCTGATGAGACAAAACGTCCATGTCCAAATCACATATTGGGAAGTTGACCCCTCTGATGCTCCTAACTTATTCATTCTTACTTTACATGATTCTAAAGCATTTTGTCTTTTGAATTTTAAGCATGCTGCAAGATAGAGAAGAGGGACCAATGGAATCAGGCATCATGGAGAACCAGTAGCATTAGTTCAACTTTCAGAACAAAGAAGACCAATAAGTAGCAAGCACTAATGCAAACACTGCTCTTTGGGGCCAGTTAGGGTAGAAATAAACAATCTGATACACCGGACGCCTGGGTGGCTCAGTTGTTAAGCGTCTGCTTTCAGCTCAGGTCATGATCCCAGGGTCCTGGGATGGAGCCCCGCATCGGGCTCCCTGCTCAGCGGGAAGCCTGCTTCTCCCTCTCCCACTCCCCCTGCTTGTGTTCCTGCTCTCGCTATCTCTCTCTGTCAAATAAATAAATAAAATCTTTAAAAAAAAAAAAACGATCTGATGTACCTCCGTTGACCTAAAAGATAAAGGACGTCATAGAATTATAGAAAAATAATTGATCATTATCATAACCTGTAGTTGCTAAGAAAGGTTGCATTATGTTTATGTCCTAATTAAGAATGGTACACCCCCCATGGGGCATCGGGCTGGCTCAGTCGGAGGAGCGTGCTGCTCTTGATCTCAGGGTCCTGAGTTGGAGCCCCACGTTGGATATAGAGATTACTTCAATAAATAAATATTTTTTAAAAATGGTACAAGCCCCTTTAGAAAGGTTTTTTAATTCAAAATCATTATTTTAAAAAAATCTGGTGCTTTAAGGAATATGCCTTCAACTATCTAATATTAACATTTTATTATACATTGCTTTCCTTAGTAATCCAAGGGGTTGTAGGGAGGGATCATGATTAATTTGTCCATATGATTAAAGAGGGCATAGAGTCACATGATATGACTCTGTAACAATCATTTATTGCACAATTTCTATGTGACAAGTGCTATTTTAATGCCTGTTATCTAATTTAACAGATAATGGACTCACAATAATGTGAGGTGCCTTAAATTGGAATCCTAACTTGAGGATCTTAGAACACCTCAGAAAAGAATAAATATTATAATTTTCCACAGGTAGAAATGGAAATTTTGAAGAAACTAAAATACAGAAAACTGACTGTGGTGTGTTGGATATTTGAGGCAGGGCAAGAAATGCAACCCAAAGATCCTGATGAAATCCTCCTCTTTTCCTCAGATTTCATTTCTCCTGTCCTTTGCATACTGAGAAATCTTCTTCCCCTTTTTCCCTTTCCCTTTACCCCAGTAATATTGCTTCTCTTACCCCAGTGCATCACTAGCAGACTTGCTTGTAGGTTAGTTTAACCTCAACTAACAACCATCAAGTTAAATGTTTGGTAGAAATCATTTTAAGCCCTTATGATCTCCTAACACACTTTGGAATATTTCCATCACTGTGCATGTAATATGTATTTTCCCCACTGCTTGTCATTCCTTGCTGTGTACCCATCAGTTGATTGAGTCTCTCCTTTGCGGCATTCCCGTCCATATTTATAGAACAGGTAGGAGGTATGAATTTTCATTCTTTCTGCAGATTCTCTTGATTTAGAATTTTGCACATCCCCCACCCCTGATGTTATCAGCCCTGCTTTCCACCATCACTTCATCATCCCCACACGGGAAGTTACAAGGGCACCTCACTACTTACTTCTTGAGGTTTCTGATGTTTATCTGCATCACTGTTTCACAAAAGTTACTCTCAATTGCTGTGTTCTTCATGTCGACAGACTTGCAACTGTATTATTTGGGTTATTTGCTCACATCTTTTCAGGTCAGAGGAAAAGAAGTGCTCGTGTAGCACTGTTCATTCATTTAATGATTACTCACGGAACATCTACAGTGTGCATTGTGCTAGGCTCTGGGCTTCCAGGGGTTAGCCAAACAGAATCAGCCCCCGTTTTCCATGTAGATTACATTCTAGAGTAGGAGTTCTCTGACAAGAGTGACTTGTCTTCCAGGGGACACTCAGCAATGTCTGGGGACATTGTTGGTTATCACCACTGGGAGGGAGGGTGCATGCTACTAGTGGGTAGAGGTCAGGGATGCTGCTAAATGTCCTATAATTCACAGGACAACCCCCCACTGCAAAGAATTATCCAGCCCCAAATGTCCACAGTGCCTAGGTGGAAAATCCATGAGATAGAGGAAGGTGACAGAAAATAAACTAGTAAAGTAATAAAAGAATGAGAAAATTTCAGATAATGATTAAGAGCTAAGAGCAGAGTGGCCACTTTCAAGTGTGTGCTTTCTTCTAATTTGTCCTCCCACTGGAGATGCCCTTTTCTCATTTGCACAAAGCCCCTTCATGGGCCACCGTCCTGGCTTGAGGTACACTAGCATGCTAGATCCGTGTGGAAAGGGTACTTAAATTGGACACAAAGGAAGACTGAGTACAGGGCATTTGAACTGAATCTTCGATGACTCAAAGTCGGTCACAGAAGACCCACTACAGAACATTCCAGAGGAAATAGCTAGCCTAAAGGGCCTGGGGCAGCAATGAATTTAGGTAGTTTAAGGAGCAAAAGAGAAAGCCAGAGTAGCTGAAACATTTCGAGCAAGAGGAATAGTATAGGCCACGCTGAGGAGTTTGGACTTGATTGTAAAGCTGTTAGAGGGTTTCAAGCAGGTGAGCAACTGGATCTGCTGTGTTTTTTTTTTTAAAGACCCTCTGGGGGCACCTGGGTGGCTCATTCGGTTAAGTGTCGGCTCTAGGTTTCGGCTCAGGTCGTGATCTCATGGGTCATGGAATCAAGCCCGGAGTCGGGCTCTGCGCTCAGTGGGGAGCCTGCTTGAAGATTCTTTCCCTCTGTCCCTCCACGTGAACACTACCCACCCCCACCCCCCCACACCGAGTGTGCATATACACGCTCTCTCTCTCTCAAATAAATAAATTTTTTTAAAGATTTTATTTATTTATTTGACAGAGAGAGACACAGTGAGAGAGGGAACACAAGTAGGGGGAGTGGGAGAGGGAGAAGCAGGCTTCCCGCCAAGCAAGGAGCCCGATGCAGGGCTCGATCCCAGGACCCTGGGATCATGACCTGAGCCGAAGGCAGATGCTTAACAACTGAGCCACCCAGGCGCCCCATCAAATAAATAAATTTTTTAAAAAAAGTTTAAAAGACCCTCTGGCTACTCAAGAATCAAAAATTTAAAACTATTTTTTGGGCACCTGGGTGGTGCAGTTGGTTAAGCCCCAGACTCTTAGTTTCTGCTCAGGCGGTGATCTCAGTCAGGGTCGTGTGATCGAGCCCTGCTTTGAGCTCTGCAAGGAGTCTGCTTTGAGTTTCTCTCTCCCTCTCCCCTCCCCCTCCTGCTTGTGCTCTCTCTCTCTCTCTTTCTCTCAAATAAATAAATCTTAAGAAAAAATTTTGAGCTATTTTCTTCTGTGTCTGGGTTTGCACCTGAAAGAATTTGGAACAAAACTATTATATGGACCTGGTTTCTTTTTTCTTTTTATTTTGTAAAAAGATTTGATTTATTTGGGGGGGAGAGAGAGAGAGCAAGCTCAAGTGGGGGGAGGGGCAAAGGGAGAGAAGCCCAAGCGGACTCTACAGTGAGTGTGGAGCCCAGCACAGGGCTCGATCTCACGACACCGAGATCATGACCTGAGCCGAAATCAAGAGCCGGCTGCCCGACTGAGCCACCCAGGTGCCCCCTAGTTTCTTTCTTAAAAATATAATATCAGTCTGCCATTTGGATTTAAATAATTCCATGGAGTATTTCTGCTTCCTCCTTATCCGTTACATAAGATGCTTTCAGTAAGGTGACTGAGTAGCAGACTTTGAGGAAACCATCAAGACAAATGGAGGCAGAGAAGACTTGCTGTCCTCTCTGTGCTTTTCACAGTTGGAATTTTCTGAGTCTAAGCTCCTAACCTGAGGCTTTGGGTTTTGGCAAGGACATGTAACAACTGAATTATTCAGCAGGAATGCAACAAGCAAGGAAGGGATGAGAAGTAGGTTTGTTTTTGGGGTTTTTTTTTAAGTTTTTACTTAAATACCAGTCAGTTAATATACAGTGTGGTATCAGTTTCAGGTATAAGTTTAACAAGAGAGAGAGAAAATATCTCCCTCGTGTGCATTCGAGAACCATGTGCTGCACAGTAGAAGTTCCCAACCCTTACCATGCATCCAAATCTCCTGGGGACCTTATGAAACAATGCAGATTCTGGGACCCCACCCCAGAACAAATGAATCAGAATCTGGGCTGGGGGACAGGCCTGGATTTTTAATGTGTAGTCAGGGTTGAGAATCCTTGCTTTGTGGAAATCTCACTGAATTTCACCTGGTTCAAATATGTTGGATATGTTACTTTTCAGGATAGCGTTGGGCAGCTGGAGAATGATCTGAGGAACACCAAGAGTGAGATGGCGCGCCACCTTCGGGAATACCAGGACTTGCTCAATGTCAAAATGGCTCTTGATATTGAGATAGCAGCTTACAGGTATTTCAAAGGGCATGCTCACCCTCACCCAGCAGATCCAGGCACCTGGGGCATAGCTACCCAAATAAGTGGATAAGTGGTTTTATCGTCTCTCTGATTGCTGATGCATGAGAAGGGCTGAGGAAAGTCATCCCCGACCCCTTCCAGGAGAGCTGACTCCTCTGTCCCTCAGCTTCTTTATATCCCAACTCCACTTTACAAGTCCTGGGGTAGTCTACCTACCTCTGCTAGGATTGAAGGAGATAACCTGAGTATGCAGAGGTTGACCTAAAACCCATCAGACTCTAACTTTTAAAAATAGGGCTTATACAACATAGAATGTCCTAATAGGTGAGGTATCCCTCTGAATTTCTACTCAATGTTCAAGTGAATATTTACCTTAAAAAAAGATAATAACAGTAGCTACTATTTTTTGAATGGCTACTATGTGCCAGGCACTATATTAGATACTGTATTTAAATTATCTAGGTATCTGGTCATATTATTTCCATTTTGCAGACGAGGTGACTTGAATCACAGACTGACTGTGTGACTTGTTCTGAGTCACAGTGCTGGTAAAGGGAAGAGCTCAGCTTCAATCCAGATCTGAGAATTTTTTTTTCTTTTACACTATGTATACTTCTTCAAAACAAAACTCCAAGAGTATTTGATAGTGTCTTGAGTGTCTGATTTTAAAGAAAAGATGATAAAAATTATTAGAGATAAGAGAAACAAGGCATTGGGGCCACTCTTATGATGCTGATTAGGCTTGGCTGAGAAAAAGTCTGGTATCTGGAACAGTTGCACTCGCTGGTTTTTGAAGTTGCTGGTTCCATTCTCTTTGTACTCTACGTTGATAAAGTACAAATCTCAAGCTCAGGCTGAATGAGGTAGCTCCTTCCTCCTATGTGGACTTCTCACCTCCTTATCCCTGTTGCACTTAAGGTTTTAATTAGTAAGATTACTTCTCCCTAGAGCTTTGTAGATTCTTAAGTGCTAAAAATGGGTGTGGATAAGGCCAAGGGGAACTGTACAAAAATTCCTTTTTGAACATATTTGTGAATAGGATAGTTTTCCCTTTGACAGTGCTTTCAACACAGCTGATGTGAGTGTGTGTGAGCATGCATGTACGTGCATGTGTGTATGCATGTGCTAGATAAACTCCAAGTCTTTGAACCTTGGAAGTCCATATTTTTTGGTCTCAACCTCATGGAGAAACTGCAGAGTCTTATGGTATCTTTCTAAAATGAATAGGAACTGGAGGGTTGAGTTCTTTTTTTTAAAAAAAAGTTACCAGTTGACTTCCTAAGACGTTTTCTCTGTTGGATTTACAGGAAACTACTGGAAGGCGAGGAGACACGTTTTAGCACCAGTGGATTAAGCATTTCAGGGCTGAATCCACCCCCCAATACAGCTTATCTGCTCCCACCTAGAGTCCTCAGTTCTACAACCTCCAAAGTCTCATCCCCTGGGCTGTCTCTTAAGAAAGAGGAGGAGGGAGAGGAGGCTTCTAAGGCGGCCTCAAAGAAGACCTCCCAGATAGGGGAAAGTTTTGAAGAAATACTGGAGGAGACAGTAATATCTACTAAGAAAACCGAGAAATCAATTATAGAAGAAAGCACCACTTCAAGCCAAAAAATATAATTCTGTTTCTTAAAAAAAAAAAAAAATTAATGCTTAAGAGGGAATAATATGCATTTGACTTGTTAAAGAGCCTATTCCTGAACCAAAACACCTGTCACCACTATAAAATGTCTTCAAGGCTTCAGTCTCCTATTTAGCATTGAATACTTCACTTTCTCTAATAAGAAAACCACTCCTTAGGTTGGAGCAAAGTGCAGTCCTAGAGCAAATCACAGAGGAGTTATCTAAGAACTCAGCTTTCTCAGCTAAAGCTCAGGCTTCACAGCGTTAGATGATTCAGGTACAGAGGAAGTACAAACTAAGGTGCTAAATCTGGGATCATCGTCATTTGCTGTGAATTGAAATTAAAACTTATATTCGCTCACTATACCCAGACATCCATCCAGCTATATAGTCTCATTCTAGGTCCCGAACACATAAGATCACTGCCAAAGATAAACCCATGGTTCGCATCCGGCACCACTCCGACAAAACTGCTTCACAAGTGATAGGTGTTTGTTTAACACCATTTCCTCCCACCCCTCGCAATTCCATCTATCCTTTTTCTTCCATTCAGGAAAAAAAAAAAAGGCTAGTGTAGTATTCTTCCCCCTTAAACACAGGTTCTTCTCCAAAGAACTTACCCCCTTTAGCTCTCTTTGTTCAATGGGTAAAATTAGATGCATGTTGACCATTTCTGTGATTCGTGTGATGACTTCTCCCTGCCCATTCCATGTCCTTCCAATTCTGTAAGTAAAGAAAAATGGCAGTGATGAGTTTTAAGGGTTGTCCCCAACAAATAATGAAAAGAGTCCCTAGATTTTAGGCTTTCAGCTTATTCAAATCCATTTAATTGGGGGGGGGGAGTATTAAGAATGTAGTTTGTTCACTTTAACTTTAGAAACATGGTCATAGTGCCCCAAGCTGTGATTAAGCTGACCTTAGATTTAGTAGTAGAAGCTAGAAGAGGGGTGAGTATTTGTGTGAATGGAAAAAGCCAAGGTCTCATTGATCTGTGTGAGTTCATTTGTGGTGATCTAGAATTAGCTGTTTCATGCCCTTACCCTTAGAACCCACAGAGCCCCTTTCCCACTGTCTCGGTCCTAAAGAGGCCTTGCTTTCACTCTCCTCTGCCTTTTAAGAGTGCTAGGTATAATTATGTTATCACCAGGACACAAGGCTACTGCCCAAAAGTAAAAGGAATCGCGTCTGGGTCAATCAACACCACCAGCAAACGTAAAAAATCTTTCTCGTTTCTAAAAGAGCCCTGCCCCACGGTTTTCCCATTGCTGCATGCTTGGTGGGAGGCAGTGCCGCTCAGCCTGGAGAAGGGCACCCGTGCTCCTACTCATGTGCTAGGAGGTACACTCTGGAGAGTCCGCTTTTTCATCTGCCCAACTGTGTAGCAGCCACATCGCCCTGTCTTCCACATGTGCCAGGTTTGATGTAGGGCTAATTCTCTCCTGCAGTCCCTTCCCGCAGACCTCAAGAGTTGCCGTGTCTCTGTCACACACCTCCATTGAAAGTGCTGTTGTGACAGGTCGTGATGCTTTTACTGGACTTTCTTATCCTAGGTCCTGCTTCAGTGGTTCGAGGAACTGGAAAGATACTTTCTCTTCTTCCTTTCCCTCACTCCATCCCTGTCTTTACTCCCCACATTTACTGTAACACATTAGTAAGATAAGAATTAAAATTCACACGAATCCCACCAACATAACTTGTGTTCTGTGTTTTTTGCTGCTACAGTTGAGAAAAGTGCTGTTTTGGGGGCACCTGGTTGGTTTAGTTGGTAAAGCATGTGACTCAATCTCAGGGTTGTGAGTTCAAGCCCTATGTTGGGCCTAAAGCTTACTTAAAAAACAAAGAGGGGCGCCTGGGTGGCTCTGTCAGTTAAGCGTCTGCCTTTGACTCAGGTCATGATCTCAGGGTCCTGAGATGGAGCCCCATGATGGGCTCCCTGCTCCGCGGGGAGTCTGCTTCTCCCTCTCCCTCTGCCCCTCCCCCTGTTCATGTTCTCTCTCTCAAATAAATAAAATCTTTAAAAGAGAGAAGCACTGTTTTGGTTTAGTGAGACGGCTGTACCCCAAATAATTTAGGAGTTGTATATTCTCTGCTCCTTGCATCCGCATTTAGAGTTTTGTTTTTGTCCCCTTGCCAAGGCTTTGGAGGTATATAGTCTGCATGTGTTTACACTGTCTGAAACACATAATGCATTAAGTGGACGGTTTATGGCAGGGAGTAGAGAAATCAAATCAAACAAATGATGCAAGACAACATTCTGTGCCTGGATAATGACTGAACTAGCTTAACTTGAATATTTCTGAGAATGAAGTGGCAGAACGCATATGATAAAAGGCAGTTCAAAACAGTAAGAATCTTTTCTCTGTTTTTGAAGATGGGGTTATACTTCTGCAGAACCCATATGTTTAAGTAGAACATAGGCAGCAGTAATAGAATTTTCCTCTACTGTAATGATTCTTAACCTTTTATGGATTACAGACCCCTTGGAGAAAACTATGGACACTTTTCCCAGAAAAATACACACACAAAACTTTGTACATGCCAAGGGGCTTGGCGTCCCGTGTTGAACCATCTGCCTCTGGTGCCCAGAAGTCCATGGACTCCAAGTTGGGATTCCCTAATGCCATGTCAGTTTCCAGGATGGAGACTAAATGAGGGGAATACACTGATGCTGGTATGAAGCTGGAGCTTGCTGAATCCTGAACGAGATTGTCGTTCTCAGTGCATCTGGTTAACAGCACTCACATGACACGCAAAGATACATTCGTCGTACTGCTTGGGAAAGAGATGTTAGTCCTGCATCAACAATGAGAGTTTTATAACAATTAAACATCTTTTAGGACCTATTAAGGAACAATAATAATCTCATCAATACAGAGGTTTGCAATACAGTTACTGGTTGCCACTTCCAAGCATACCATTTTGTTAATGGATCCTTCTGGATGCAAAACCGCCATCCTTTTATTACATTTATATAATTCCTAGCTCTAATTTGTATCACCTATTTTCACTGAGTTGCCACTAATTTCTGTGAGCTCATTTATAAAGAATTAAAAGCATCTATGGAGTTGATACTTATTAAATCCGGACAATTACAGTAACAAGGAAACATAGTGTTCAGAATCTTAAGGCATGTAGTGTTCAGAATCATAAGGAGGAGAAGGGAAGGGGAAGCAAGAAACAGCAACTGTTAATGACAGAACAGGACAACACAGTGAGTCTGAGACTGCGGGGACGCCTGTCCACAAAGCACATTAGTGATAACTGATACCGCTTCTGGATTCATTAGACAATGAGATCCCCTGCATCCTGAGACTCATAACAGCTTTCATTTATTCAGTACCTGCCTACCATGTGTGAGACACTGTAGTAGGTAGAAAACAGAATTATCTCATTTAAACCTCACAACCACTCTTTAGGTAGCATTTAGGAATGACAAGGTTAAAACCCTTTTCTAATGTCACAGAATAACAGAGCCGGGATTTGAACCTTGGTCTTCGGACTGCAGTGCTTGCTTCTCTTTCCTATATTGCTTCTATACATAAAAGAAAGTTCTCTCACTTGAGGGAGTAAAAGTCTTTATTTTTATCATCTTCCCCCCTTCCTCACTGGGTTTTACTTAAGGTTTTTCTGCCCCAGAAACCTTTGACAACACCAAGTCCCATAGGCAAACTGCTATACTTTGCAGACCTCCGGAACCTATTAGCTTCCTGCATTGCAGTGAGTTTGTGACAGCTCAAAACTGGGTTCTGAGCCCAGCTGAGTCACCTCCTACTAAAAACTAAATAGAACTGGGTGCTATTACCTAATTTTTTAAAAGGAGTTTTAAAAAATAATTTTGCAAAGGAACTCTGTAGCTCAGTATCAAAGCACCTGGAAATGAGGGGCTATTACAGAAGGGACAATTCCTCAAGAGGTAATAAATCCAGGATAGTTAGAATTCATTTTACTGTATTGGCTAAAGAGGGGGGCAAGATTTGAGCAATTGTCTGGGAACCAGAGTCCAAATTTTAGATCCAGACACAATGCGAGTCACATCTAGTCCTGCAGATAAACTTCTAGAACTTACTTGTGAACACAAGCATGGAGTCCAAAAATCACCATTCATGACTCTAGAGGCAAACATGAAATAGTTTTTAAAATGTATTTAAAAATCAATTGGGCGGTGCCTGAGTGCAGTCGGTTGGGCGTCTGACTCTTGGTTTCGGCTCAGGTCATGGTCTCAGGGTCTTGAGATTGAGCCCGGTGTTGGGCTCTGCACTCAGGGCATGGAGTCTGCTTGAGACTTTCTCTTCCTCTCCCTCTGCCCCTCCCCCTTGTGCACGCGCACTCTCTCTAAAATAAAAAGTCTTTAAAAAAAATTCATTGGAACAGAAAGCAGATTGGTAGTTGCCAGGGCTAAAGAGAGGGGGCAGTAGGGGGTAACTATTCAGTGGGTTTGGGGTTTTATTTTGGATTGATGGCAATGTTTTGGAACTAGAGGTGGTAGCTACACAGCACTGTGAGCATGCTAAATGCCACTGAGTTGTTCACTTTAAAATGACTAATTTTATATCATGTAAATTTCACCTCAATTTAAAAAATCCACTAATAGAGAATTTATGGAACTATCAGAAGAATATAATTACAAAGTCTACTATACCCTCTGCTCCAGCTGAGACCATTATGTACAGCCACCCTGGGTCAATCTCAGTTAGAAGGAATTCCATTAGGACAACATAAGCCAGATCTAATAAGAGTATTGATTCCAAAACGGAACCTAGAGAAAAAGCCAGAAATGTCTGGATGTAAACAAAAGAATAGCTAGAAATGTTGCTTGCTTATGAGCACCCATCATTGATTTCCAGTTGATATTATTATTATTATTATATCATCAGAAATCTCTAAGGTCCTGAAAAACATCTAAATCATAAGAATACATTCTTTCCCCCTTACAACCAAAGAAGCTGGTGTGCCTGAAAACACAGTAGCTTAAAATGGAAATAACTGAGGGGGGCTTTGTGGGATCTTAAAATAGAGCTCATATGTGAAATTTTATTTTTCTTTACAGAATATACACCACTACTTTGCTGCATGTTCAAATCTAATGTACATTTTAGATTTGTCATCATGCTTTTGCTATTTTCAAATATCTCATATGGCCATGCCATTTATAAAAGGGGTACATGCTCCTTAATCCAGCCAAACAAAGGATTATTTTTATTAAATTACCATCCCCTGCTGCAAATCCTCAAAAGATGAAAAAAACAGTTACTATGTAGATCAAATGGCTTCTCTCCTCCTCTATTGATCTCTTTGATGCTTTGATGGAGCTCATGTTTTTATGTTCCATAAGTTTACTAGGTGGGGGTTGTGAGTAGCTAAAATTTATAAATTCTTTCTTACAATCCCTTGAAACACACAGACACACAGACACATACCCCAGGATTGTAATAAGATACAGCGAGTCACACTGCAGATAAAGATTTATGTTTCCACAATTCTTTAGTGATTAAAATGAAATAGAGAAATAAAATGAAATGAAATAGAGAAAGCTCAGGATACAAAGAAAAATGAAGATTGACCTGGAGGGGTCTCTAGGCCGCCTTCCTCATCGATTAATGACTGTGGATCACCCCATGGCTACTCTCTTCCCTGGTGAGGTAAGCGGTCTCTGCTCTGTAGGTCTGAGACGCTTCATTCCAGCTCTGTTGTATGCTCGTATTAAAAGGGGGTATAGAATGCTAGCAGAGCATAGCCAAGGTCATGAGCATGAGGACTGGAGATTTGGAATACAATCAGTAGCAGGTCTAGTTAATTGCTGATTATTGCACCGGGCCAAAAAAAAAAATATTTTTCATTGGAAGTGCTCATTATATATATTTTTAAAGTAATGTCTATGCCCAATGTGGGGCTCAAATTCAAGACCCCGAGATCAAGAGTTGCACACTCTACCAACTGAGCGAGCCAGGTGCCCCTAAAACAAATTTAAGGGGCGCCTGCCTGGCTCAGTCAGTAAAGCATGGGACTCAGGATCATGAGTTCAAGCTCCACATTGGGCGTGGAGCCTATTTAAAATTAAAACAAAACAAATTTGACTCACTCAGGTTCATCTGTTATGCTGTAAGTATGAATAAAGGAAAAGTGTAACTTCCATTGCCCATGATTTCCTGGCATAAGGATACATACATGTGGCATATACAATTCCTGATGTCCTTCAGGGCTAGACAATCTTTGATCTTTACCTGAAGCCAGCCTGGAGCTCGACAAAAGAAACTCCTGGCAACTGAAATTGTCTATGGACTCACCTAGTCTGCAAAGTATAGGCAGCAGAGCCAAGACTAGAGTTAAGGTGAAAGCAGAATCCAGGTCTGACTTAAGAGCCTGTGTCCCCAACCCTGTCGTGGTTATCCATAGAAGGAGGTGAAGAAAGAAAATATGCAAGAAAAGAAGACAGGAAAAATAATAAATGGTTCAATGTCAATCTTTTAATATCAGTGGACCCCCTTACTCATTAGAAAGGAACTAATTCAGCAAAGTAATCTAAGAAGTGACTACATAGGGACCATATTTAAACTTGGTAGTAGGCTGTGTGCCTGAGTGCTTTACATATTAATTCTCCTAACAGCTCTTTGAGTTAGGTTCCTTTGTCCCTGTTTACAGGTAAGAAAAACTACAGCTCAGAGAAATTATACACGGTCGAGATTGTATAGCTTGTAAGTAGCAAAGCTGGGAATCAAAGCCATGCAGTCTGGCTTCAAATTTCATGTCCTTAGCCACTATGCAATACTGTTTCTTTGTCTTTTTTTGGAGGAAAAAAAATCTGTCCTGGCAATCTTTGTCTTCTTCAACCTCTAATTTAAAATATTATCTAATCAGTTTTTCTCTTGGGAAAACATTTTCTTAGAAACATCTGAAGGAAAAAAAGAATCTGTTCTCATTTAAATGAAACAGTATCACAATAAGAACCTCTGTAAAACCACAGACACCACTAGAACAAAATCAAAATGTAGTAAAGATTAAAGCATAATATCCATTCCATGTAAATAAATGCTTGGCAAGCTTTCAGGAGATCAATATGACATTTCATTTGTGAAATGACTATTAATCTCAATAGGTGATAAAAGATTTCATCAGTCCAGTTTTGAAGAGAGGCCAATAATCAAACTCATGTGCAGAACATACCGAAAAAGGATAAAAATGAGAACCTACTCTTTGGTCATGGCCTACTGAAGAAAACAAAAATGAACATTCAGAATCAGCATCTGCTTGAATCTTCTCTATTCGCAGAGGTTGCAACTATCAGAACTTTAAAGAAAAACATTAAAAAATTTAAAATTAGTTGCACATACATTTGATAAGTCGATTACAACTTGGTGATCCTGCAAGAATATTCATCTAGAATTGAATCACAGAGGACATACTTTGAGCAAGATAAATAGGACAGATAAATGGGTCAGAGGTGTTACTTTCAAGAATTCAAAGTCACTGTAGGAGAGTCGTGTGTGTGTGTGTGTGTGTGTGTGTGTGCGCACGTGCACGCGCACGCAAGATCTGTGTTAGTTTGGAGTCCAGAGAAGGAATTGTCAGAGATGAGATGAGAATGAATCAAGAGGGAAGGACAGGGGCGCCTGGGTGGCTCAGTGGTTAAGCGTCTGCCTTCGGCTCAGGTCATGGTCCCAGGAGCCTGGGATCGAGCCTGGGATCGAGCCGCACATCCAGCCCCACAACCAGCCCCACATCCAGCCCCACATCCACCCCCACATCAAGCCCCGCATTGATCCTTGCATCAGGCTCCCTGCTCCGCGGGAAGCCTGCTTCTCCCTCTCCCACTCCCCCTGCTTGTGTTCCCTCTCTTGCTGTGCCTCTGTCAAATAAATAAAATCTTTTTTTTTTTTTAAAGAGGGAAGGGCAATGCAGCAGAATCAAGGGGAAGCTCAATGAAACCCAAGGTCACAGGAAATGATTTTGGCCTATACTAGAAAGAAAAGATTGGGATGGCAATTAAGGGAGAAACCGAGAAACCTGCCAAGCACACATTCTGCCAAACTACAACTACCACAAACTATCCCTCTGGGCAGGTTTGCTTAGTATCACCTCAGATAGGGCTTAGGCAAAAACAAAAGACCTGCAACTATGCCAAATAAATCTATTTTTAGCCACGGAAGTTGGGCTCTCGAATCGGCACTTCATATATCTTATTCATGCAGATTTGGACATTTAATTTCGTTTCTAATAAAAATTCCTTTTGAAGAAAACTTTGACCTTATCTCATCTAAACTAAGTGCATGCTGCCGGTGATGACAGCCAAGCTAACCCAAGGCAAGTCAGCATTTGTTTGTTCCTGTTTGTGCTTTTCCCACATCTAAGTCTTGACCCTCTGGTTATTTGAAGACAGCTGGTCTTGTCTTACCCATAAGTTTTAGCTTCTCCAAGTTAACCATAAGCAACTGCTTAACCCTTGCCTTGTTTTTGCCCTAGGTCTCTCTCTATTCCCTATCCCATTGCCCTCCCATCTCTCAGTAGTTGGGTATGCTACCCAGAACTGGACACAACATGAATTGGATATTAGAAGTATTAACTCCCTTGATCCGAAACTGTATTTCTGTTGATGAAGCCCAAGATCATACTGATTTCAGGGGATACAGATTTGAAAGCCAATCAATCAGCATTCTTCATTTACTTTATGCCTGGTAGCAGCAATAGGTCAAATAACCATATATGACTTAGTTCTTTGGGATTCCTGGAGGTCAAGTCTGGGGGGAGCAAAAAAAAAAAAAAAAGAAAGGGTAGAGCTCTTCATGACTCTTTTTAAAAAAAATATTTTATTTATTTATTTGACAGAGAGAGCACAAGCAGGGGGAGCAGCAGAGGGAGAGGGAGAAGCAGGCTCCCTGCTGAGCAGGCTCAAACCCAGAGGCAGGGAGGGCTCGACCCCAGGACCCTGGAATCATGACCTGAGCCGAAGGCAGACGCTCAGCCAACTGAGCCACCCAGGCACCCCTCTTTGTGACTCCTATAGTATTTACCAGTATCTGCCTTTTCTTACGATTCTGAGAACTGTGTGTAACCAACCCATAGGCTGAGTTCCTTGAACCAAACTACCCCTTTAATTTTAATCTTGTCCACACAATATCTAACAAATGATAAGTTTTTTGTTCATTGCAGAAGTATTTATCAAATAATTACATCTAATATTCTACTTTAAAAGAATAAGTATTTTCCCATGTTACTGAGCCCCAACCCGTCTGTATGCCTGAGACCTCGGGCCACACCAGATAGTTTATCCTAACAATGTGACTTATGGAGAATGCCTATTTTTGTATACCTGGGGCCCTGGGACATGCTGTATCAGTTTGACCACTGCGTGGGTGCTGGACTCTAAATGGCTGAGTCAATCAAATGGACACTGCGTGACTGATTCCCATTAAAAACCCTGGACACTAAGGCTCAGGTGAGCTTCCCTGGTTGGCAACAGTTCACACATGTCACATATCATTGCTGAAAGAATTAAACACTGTCCCTGTGTCTCCATGGGGAGAAGACAACTCTGCAGTATACATCTTTTCCCTTTGCTGATTTTAATCTGTATTCTTTCACTGTAATAAGCTATAAGTATAATGAGTCCTTCTAGTGAACCACTAAACCTGAAGGTAGTCTTGGGGATCCCTGACACAGATATGTTAACGTGGGACAAGAATAAAAATAGTAAGTACTTTGGACAAGAAAAATTTAAGAGGCAATGAATTCCACGGCTGCTATTCTGTCCACTGTCAAATAACAGCATCTAGTAAAATCAGTAAAGATGTTTATAAAATATCTATTTGATGGCAGTTTAACTTTAATTTGGATGCCTCAACTCTTAGAGAATTTTGGTCATTTTTGTTTCAATCCACAATAAATATGAACATTTCAAAATAGGTTAAAATAAATTTTTATTAAAAATTTTTATTAAATGTTAGAAGAGATTTATACACAATTCACAAATTCTTTACAAAACAATTGCCAAACCTTATTCATTTGTAATCGTTTCTATGCAGACTTGGAAATTTTCTAGTGAAATAGGGTCTATAAAACATTTTTTTAGAAAGCATCACAATGCTAATTTTAGGCAAAATAACATTTAAAACTGAAATCTTTGCATGTGAGAACTCAAACACCCGTATCCTTTATCCCAGTGACAGTGTAATGGGAAAATGAACATGAAATTGACTTACTGAGGAAACAATGAATAAATATTCTGTAAACTTGCAAATTCACTCAAGTTTCTTTATTACTTTCAGAAGCAGTGGCATTACAAGGTATTGACAACCAAACTACGTACTCAAATAAAATGAATGTTAATCAAATTAACATTCAAAGAAAAAAATAATGTTTCAAAGAGGCACCCCTTGTTGTAAGATCTGTTAAAGAAGTCTTTAGCACACTGAAGGCTTATGGTACAGGCCATCAACCCTGCAGGAGACAGTCTCTTCACACAGAATGATAATTCATCCCTTTTAGAAGTAAATGTCATCTCTGTAGTAGTATTGCTGGCAAATGAAAGATACAAGTTCAAAATATGATGGCAACATACAAAACTGGTCAATAGTTTTGGTCTTTGTCTGAGAGGTACACTCTGTAGTTTAGCAAAGACTGGCTTTGAGTCTTCAGTTCAAAAGGATGACTGCCCAACTGGCACCATTCCAGAGAGCAGAATCCTAACCACCAACTTGAAAGGAATATGGCTCAACAAAGAAGAAAACAGTAACCAATTTACCTCAAAGATTAGGAAGCAAAATCAATGTCAAAGTATTTGAAATCACAAGGAATTTAAAAATTTAATGCTTTGAAAATTTCCCCCTGAGCTATGGATGCTTTTTTTATGTATAGTCTCTAGTAAAACAGATGCATTCTGTCATTCCAAATTGTACTTATAAATGCTATGACTCTTGGTGCTGAAAATAGATAGTTATGTCTCAAACAGCACAAAGTGGTAGCAATTACACGTTTTGTGGAAATCTTTGGTGAAATGCAATCCTGCAGAAGCCTCCTTATTTTGTTTCCCTCCTCCTAATGCTGCTAGAATCTTCAAGTAATTTTTAAGGGAGAAACTACAAGACCATAATGAAGGACCAGCAGACCATCCTGAAAAGAAAAAAAAAAAGTGTTTTAGGGTTATCTGAAAACCAGTAGTGTAAACAATTAAGTCAGATATGGTTTATTTTTCATAGTCCAACACTAATGTGAAATTCTTTGATTTAAAGAAATAAAGGGTCCAAGATAAATAAACTTGCTTATTCATATTCACCTCATCACCAAACATTCCCTGTCAATGTGCCTTTTTCATGACTTTCAGTAGGTAATTCCTTTTTTTTTTTTTTTAAGATTTTATTTATTTATTTGACAGAGAGAGACACAGCGAGAGAGGGAACACAAGCACGGGGAGTGGGAGAGGGAGAAGCAGGCTTCCCGCTGAGCAGGGAGCCGGATGTGGGGCTCGATCCCAGGACCCGGGATCATGACCTGAGGCAAAGGCAGAGGCTTAACAACTGAGCCACCCAGGCGCCCTCAGTAGGTAATTCTGAAACTCTGTAACTAGCCAGGGTTGTTTACAGCTAAGCAGTTATCTGTAAAGAACTAAAAGAGATACACCTTTCCTTCTGCACAGACTACTTAAGAGACAACCCAAGTACCTCTGAAACAAATAATACATTATATGTTAATAATAATAATAATAATAGACAACCCAAGTATAAGGCTTCCCTGAAGAAAGACTCAATTATCATAAAGCATCATGGATCAGGTAAGAAATGATACATTCATTTCCACATAAATGCAGCTTATTACTATTCTAAGAAAACCTTGCAATCCTTACCTGTTTATCATGCATTTTAACTCCATCTTAAAAGAGTGTTCACAACACAATTCAACCTTTCTTTGTTTTATTATTTTTTAAGTAGGCTTCCACAACCAGTGTGGGGCTTGAACTCAAGACCCTGAGGCCCTGAGAGTGAGAGTCGCATGCTCTACTGTCTAATCCAGCCAGGCATCCATCTAACCTTACTTTGATACCTAGAGTCATCATTATGTATAGTAACTACACAGTTCTGTAACACAGTGATGTCTTCAGTCACTGGGCAACCTAACCCTATAGTAAATGACTTCAGATACTGTGTTTCTGAATCTTTTCATCTGCTTTTTTGGGTTTCTGTCTCTTCTCTTGCTATCAGATCTTAATCCTTTGTGTTCTCACCAAGTCTGCATCCAGCAAGCAATCCACCTTCTTAAGATACTATTTTTAATCTACTGTGAACCGGAAAACTAGCTAAAAACTAAGACTCATTAGGGAAGTGTGCCACGAGCAATGGGCCAACTTTGAGCAACACAGAGAGGGAATGGTGGCATGCATGTCTTGCATTTCCAATCACATTCTAGCTATTACTCTCTCTCTTTCTTTTTTGTTAAGCTTTTCCATGGCTCTACTTCCTCATTTCTCATTCACTACACAACTCATTGCAATCTGGATCCTGTTCCCAGCAACTCCAGCAAAAACTCACCAGAATTCTAGAAAAGGGTTCACAGATTCAAATGCCCACAAGGGCCAGGAAAATAACATAGATGAATATGTGAGTTAGGTATGTGAGTCCATAGGGAATGTTGAGACCACTGGTAAACCAGAGACCAGATGCCTAGCTAAAGGAATTTAAACTCAAAAATATTTATAACACAGAATAAGCCAAATAAAACATAATCTCATACTATGATTGGCCCATGGACCATCAGATCTATTCTAGACTCATCAGCCTAATCAAAGTAAATGAATTTGTATTACAACATAAACAGAAAGAGTCTATCAACGTTCTTAGAAGAATACAAATTAATACAAATTACATCTTACAAAATGTTAATTTTTTTGCATACGGTTATCATGTTTCAGAAATGAAAACATCATTTGCAAAACAATATACATGCTGAGATATCAAACTCAAAGTGTAGCTTACAAGCTGTTTTAAAACCTCAAAACAACTTTATGTATGTATACATGTATAAAATCACATTTTATGAAATGAGATAATAATTCAAATCTATTATATTTATACTCTTTATATAGATATACATATAAATATTATTTATATTTTATATTTAGATGTTTTATCCATGGTCTTCTTAAACTATCCAACCAGAATGAGTCTGCAAAATGTAAGTCAGAGTAGGTTACTTCACTCCTTGGCTTACATCTTTCCAATCATTTCCCACCTAACTCAACGAAAATCCAAAGTTCATACTATCGCCTCTAAAGTCCTACACATGGTTTTACTCCAGCTGCCCAGATCTCAGCTCCTACCATTCTCTCCCTCAAGTCCAGCATCCTAGCTTTCCCACTGAGAGCTAAGATGTTCCGAGACTCCATGAAACTTACATTGCTGCCAATGAGGACTTTAATTGTATCACAGATTATTTAAGTTCAGGGACTTGCTCATCTCTGTCTGAATCTCCCTATGTGTCTAGAATAGTGGTCTGTAAATATTTTTTGAAATAATATTTTCTACCCACTCCACTGACTTTGGTATTTTACTCCTAGTTTCTTACATTTTTATTCAAGGAAGTTTAATTTTTAAAAAGACAATCATTTTTATTTCCAAAAACATGTTAACAATAAATCAAATAATTACCTGAAAAAGTATTTGGCTACCCTTCTGTTAGGAGCCTGAACTTTTTTTTTCTAAAGATTTTATTTATTTATTTGAGAGAGAGGGAGTGCACAAGCAGGGGGGAGGGGCAGAGGGAGAGGGAGAAGCTGCTCCCAGCTGAGCAGGGAGCCCCATGTGGGGCTCAGTCCCAGGACCCTAAGCTCATGACCTGAGCCGAAGGCAGACGCTTAACCAACTGAGCCACCAAGTGCCCCCCAAGAGCCTGAACTTTACGTTCAATTTTTTCAAGAGTTGAATCTTGAATCTACCACTACCTAGCCAAGTGACCCTGGACAAGTTACTTAACCTCTGTATGCCAGTTTTCTAAAATATAAGATCCACTATTGGGTGTTAGAATAGAGGGCAACATTTGAGGAGAAACAGGCTACCTGCATAGTTTCAAAGTATCCCCCCCCAAGATATTTTTTTTAAAGATTTTACTTATTTATTTGACAGAGAGAGATAGCAAGAGCAGGAACACAAGCAGAGGGAGTGGGAGAGGGAGAAGCAGGCTTCCTGCCAAGCAGGGAGCCTGATGCAGGGCTCAATCCCAGGACCCTGGGATCATGACCTGAGCCGAAGGCAGACGCTTAACAACTGAGCCACCCAGGTGCCCCAAGATATTATTAATTATAAAGAGAAAGACCTATCAGTATTAAATATCTCCTGATGCTACTCTAAGAAGGGCACATCACTTGTAAGAAAAATGTATAACCTTAATCTAGTCATGAGAAAACACCTGACAAACCCAAACAAGGGACAGTTTATCACCAATACTCTTCAAAAGTATCAGTCATGAAAACAGGGAAGGACTGGAAAACTCAAAGAAGACAAGGAGACATGAGAATGAAATACAATGTAGATCCTAGGACAGAGAAAGGACAATAGTGGGAAAATTAGCAAAACCCAATGTCTGCAGTTTCATTATTAGTACTGTAACAATGTCAGTTTCTTAGTTTTGATGATTGTAGCATGGTCACGCAAAATGTTAATATTAAAGGATGCTGGTGATATCTACATAGGAGCTTTCAGTACTATTTTTGTAATTTGTCTCTAAGTCTTAAATTATCTCAAAATAGTCTTTTAAAACAGAAAAAAGGAGGGGTGCCTGGGTGGCTCAGTTGGTTGAGTGTCTGGTTCTTGGTTTCTGTCTGAGTCATGATCTTGGGGTCATGTGATCAAGCCCTGTGTCAGGCTCCAGGCTCAATGGAGAGTCTGCTTCCCACCCCCCCCCTCTGCGCCCCCCCCCCCGGCCGCTTGCACATGCTCAAGCTCTCTCACTCTCTCAAATAAATAAATCTTAAAAAAATAAATAAAAAGAAAAAAGGAGATAATAATTGTTATCTCTTAAGGTTGTTGTGAGGCTTACACAAGATGACACATGTTTTGGGGTGCCTGACTGGCTCAGCTGGTGGAGCATGTGACTCTTGATCTTGGGGTAGTTGAGTTTGAGCCCCACATTGGGTGTAGAAATTACTTAAATAAAATCTTTAAAAAAAAAAGATAACACACGTTCTTTTGCACCTAGAATACAGTAGCATTCAGTAAGGGCTCAAGAAATGTTAATTATCAGTAATACTATCTTTTTCTGAGATTCCACATCATATATGTGTTGTTCCTCAATTAGCCTGGCAGGCTGATCTATAGATTTCCCTTTTTCTTTTCACTTTCCAACCCAAATAACTTCAAGACTTTTTTTCACTAAGTCCTAAAACCTTTTCACTCTCTCACTAAGCTGGCTATATTGCAAAAATAATTACATTTCATGCATCTTCATGTTCTTTTTGGAAATAAGAGAACTGTTGATCAAGAAAAAGCCAGTTACTTTTTCAAAGAAACAGAAAGGTGACCAAGTCCTCTTCTTTGTAAATCACACATAAAATTCAAGTTAATAATGACAGCCATTTAAAAAACTAATGGTCCCTAATCATTGTATTGCTAATTACTTTTGCTACTCTGACAAACTATTATCACAATTGTAGTGTACCTATGTAACTGAAGGATAATTACAACCTGTAATATCGCAACAAAGAACAATCAGTCTTGGAGCATCTTTCCAATCCTCAATTACATATAAGTTTTATTAGCAAAATTACAAAACTTGTGATTTCTTTAAAAAATCCAAATACCATTAAAAAAAAGTTATGAAAAACTGTGAATGGCCATGAAATGGCTATGAGTATTAATTTGGGGGTTACAATAAAACATTAGTAAGTAAGCAAATCTACAAATATGGAATCCATGAATAATGATTATCAACTGTATATTCTTTCGCCCACTATTATGTCTATGTGATTCATCCACATTGCTGCATACGGTAGTTGTATTTAATTGTATGTATATGCCACAATTTTGTGCTTATTCTGGGTTGCTTCCAGTTTGTGGCTATCATGAATAAAGCTATTATAAACTATCTTGTACATGCCTTGTGATGGACATAATATTCATTTCTATTAGATCTATACTCAGGAATGGAATTGCTGGGGGAGTGGGGTGTATCTACATGGCTTTAGTAGATACTACCAGCAGAATTCCAAAGTGATCAAATCAATTCACACTCCCACTACCAATGTATATAAATTCTAGTCACTCCACATCCACACCAACACTTAACTCTGAGTCTTTTTCATTTTCACTGGTTCTTTTGCATTTTGGTAGGTCAACTTAGCCGAACTGGAACTGTGTTTCCCAGAATTCCCTTCCCTTTTGAGTTAACCAGTAGAGACTTGTACCACACTTGCAAAGTGGAAGGAGGCAGAAGCCATTATGCTCAGGTCATTACAGGGCGCCAGATGCCCGCCCAACTTACACACGTTGCTGCTGGCACACTGGCTTGCACTGTAGGTACACGTACGGCCAGGCCTGCAACTAACTCCTCCTGCTCCCACAAGAGCTCCACCTTCCGGCCTCTCTGAATTTTGGGCCAAAGACCACCAGCTTTATCTACAGATCACCCATGTCACTGAAGATGGAAATGATGAGACACACATTCCAGTTTCTCCTTACAGGTGCCAGTTTATTCTCACTATTCCCCACTTTATGTCTGTCTTTTCTTCCAAGTGCTGCCCCACTGATTTACAATGACTACTGATCCAAAGGCAATATCTTTCCAAACACTTCTTCACCAGCCCCTAACAAACGTTTTAAGATATAATCCCTTATTCCCTAACGATCATATTGGTTCTGTTTGCCAGATGGAATCCTAAATGTTAAAACTGGCGAATCCAGGGTAAAGCATGTATGGATGTTCATTGTACTATTCCTATGACTTTTCTGAAGGTTTAAAAATTCTTCAAAGTACAAAGATAAATATAACACCTTTGTAACCAGTACTCAGTTTTATTGAGTATTAACACTTTGCCTTGTTTCAAATCTCTTTTTAAAATGATAAAAATTTTTGGGATGTCTGGGTGGCTCAGTCGGTTCAGTGTCCGCCCCTTGATTTCAGCTCAGGTTGTGATCTCAGGGTTGTGAGATCGAGCCCTGCATCAGGCTCTGTGCCAGCAGAGTCAGCTTGAGATGCTCTCCCTCCCCCCTTGCACCCGTGTGTGTTCTCTCTCTCTCTCTCTCTAAACAAATAGATAAATAAAATCTATAAAAAACAAAAAAAATAGGGGCGCCTGAGAGGCTCAGTTGGTTAGGCGTCTGCCTTCAGCTCAGGTCATGATCCCGGAGTTCTGGGATCGAGCCCCGCATTGGGCTCCCTGCTCAGCGGGGAGCCTGCTTCTCCCACTGGCACTCTCCCTGCTTGTGCACATGCTCGTTCTCTCTCTGTCAAATAAATAAAGAATTTAAAAAAACATAAGAAAATAAAATAAAATGATAAAAATTTTACATCTTTCTACCTGAAAGAGCAAAGTGTTATCACTCACTAAATCTGAGTGGTGGGTGTGAGGAAATCTGTAGCAAATTAGTAAAAAGAAAACCAAGCAAAAAAATTAAATAAAATTCTCCACAATAGGGGCGCCTGGGTGGCTCAGTTGGTTAAGCAACTGCCTTTGGCTCAAGTCATGATCCTGGAGTCCCGGGATCGAGTCCCGCATCAGGCTCCCTGCTCAGTGGGAGTCTGCTTCTCCCTCTGATGCTCCCCCCTCTCATACTCTCTCTCTCAAATAAACAAATAAAATCTTTAAAAAAAAAATTCTCCACAATAGACCAGTCATTAAGGCTACAGAAATTTCAGCAATAGTTCTTCATAGGTTGGTGGTAAAGCACAGTCACAAAAATCACATCAAAATATATCAATTCTGGGGCACCTGGGTGGCTCAATTGGTTAAGCAACTGCCTTCGACTCAGGTCATGATCCTGGATTCCCAGGATCAAGTCCCTCATCGGGCTTCCTGCTCAGCGGGGCGTCTGAGTCTCCCTTTAACCCTCTCCCCCTCATGCTCTCTCTCTCTCAAATAAATAAGTAAAATCTTTTAAAAAAATTACCAGTTCTTTGTTTCCTATCAAACAAAACATATACCTTTCCTATGATCCAGCAATTCCACTCCTAGTTATTTGTCCAAAATAAGTGAAAACATATGTTCTTAAAAAAGCTAGTTAAAGAAGAATACAAGGAAGAGGAAGAAAAGGAAAAAATATACTTGTATAAGACTGTTTATAGCTACTTCATTTGTATTAGCCAAAAACTGGAAATAGCCCATATGTCCACAAATAGGAAAATGATAAAATATGGCATATTATACATTGAAATACTATGCAGCAATTAAAAGGAACAAATTATGGCTACATGCAACCACATGGATAAGTTTCAAAATATATGCTGAATGAAAGATGCCAGACACAAAAGAGTACATGTTCTATGATTCCACTTATTTGACATTCTAGAATAAAAATTAATCTATGGTAAACATAGGTGTAAATATTTATGATCTTGGATTAGGCAATGGTTTTTTAGGTATGACACCAAACACAGAAGGAACAAAAGGAAAAATAGATAAAATGGACTTCATTCTAATTAAAAACTTTTGTGTTTCAAAGGTCACCACAATGGAAATGAAAAGACAACCCACTGAATGGGAGAAAATTCTTACAAATCATGTATCTGATAGTGATGGACTAGTATTTAGGATATATGAAGAACTCTTACAACTTAATATAAAAAGACAAAAACTACAATTTTTAAAAATGGGCAAAGGATCTAAATAGAAATTTCTCTAAAGAAGATACACAAATGGCCAATAAACACATGAAAAGATCCTCAACAGGATTAGTCATCAGGGAAATAAAATCAAAACCACAATGAGACACCACTGCACACCCAATAGGATGACTTTAATAAAAAAAAAAATAGTAAGTGTTGGCAAGGATCTAGGGAAATTGGAACCCATATACACTGCTGGTGGGATTATAAAATGGTGATGTTGTTTTGGAAACAGTCTTAATAGTTCCTCGAAAGGTTAAACACAGAGTTACCATATGACCCAGTGATTCCCACTCCTAGATGTACACCAAAGAGAGATAAAAATATGTCCACACAAAAAGACAGAAATATGAGGAATAAAAGAGCTAAACCATATAAACTGTTTAGAAAAGTGCCTGACACAGAAGAAGCATTTGATAAATATTAACTTTACTATTTATAGTCCAAGTAATACTGATAACATTTCTTTCATTAAATAACTTCCCTGTCAGGCATAAGCATGATAAACTCTAAGACTTACCTGCATTGCTGCATCACCAATAGCACGTCGAATTTCCCTTAGAGTTTGATACTGCTCCAACAAGTGATCACCACAGATGATATCTACCTATGGGCAAATAAGAGTATCAAATTGCTTTCTTGCTTCAAAAAACCATATGGGGGCGCCTGGGTGGCTCAGTTGGTTAGGCGACTGCCTTCGGCTCAGGTCATGATCCTGGAGTCCCGGGATCGAGTCCCACATCGGGCTTCCTGCTTAGCAGGGAGTCTGCTTTCTCCCTCTGACCCTCTTCCCTCTTGTGCTTTCTATCTCTCATTCTCTCTCTCTCAAATAAATAAATAAAATCTTTAAAAAAAAAAAAACCATATGAAAAAATTAGGAAAAACCAATGTAATTATTTCCAGGCTAGACTTTGCTATTTTATTTTAGACTGATAAAACACTCTCAAGACAGATTTTAGAAACCTGCTACAGAAATAAAGTGGAAGGAGCATTAGAAGACATTGCAGGACAACAGCATAGTATAGCAGATACTCAAAATGATTTCCTTGAATTGCTGAGAACAAGTAAAATCACATTTGATATATTCAGCATAAAGGTGGCACAGGAAGGTACATTTTTTTAAAGTTCATGATAAAATGATTAAAAGGAAATATAATACTTAAAAAGGTAATCTCTAGTTATTTTGAGTAATTCTCTTATAAGGAATATCTCATTTTCCAACAATGGAGAGTCTAACCCTTAAAGTACACGCTAAGGGAACTATTTTTTCTTTTTTTTAAAAATTTTTTATTGTTATGCTAATCACCATACATTACATCATTAGTTCTTGATGTAGTGTTCCATGATTCATTGTTTCTGCATAACACCCAGTGCTCCATGCAGAACGTGCCCCCCTTAATACCCACCACCAGGCTAACCCATCCCCCCACCCCCCTTAAGGGAACTATTTTATGGATGAAACATCTTAGGATCGTTTTAGTCCTTTAGTAATATCAAAGCTCTAAGATAAATCTACTTTTACACTGGATGCTCTAGAAATAGTGATGTTGTATAGTTATATACTATATGGTAATAAGATTCCGGTATACTTATTTCCTAAGACAAAAATGCAAATCTTCAATCTTTCTTTGTCTTGCAATGAGTGCTCGTTTCCTATTGCCTTAAAATGGGGTCAGGTCCTTGACATCTTATTATCCTTTCATTGGCTAGATCTCCTAACGTCCCTTTTTAGTTTATGGCACGACATTTCTCCTTGTCCTCTAACCCAGAATAGAATATCGCCTGACTCTTATTTCTCCTTTCCCTTTCTTCTTACATGCAATCAGTTACCAAGTCTTATGGCGCTTTATCATAATACTTCTTAGAGTTCATGTCATCCTTTCAGCCGCAGCCCCGAGGGTTAAAGCAGAAAACACACCACCTCCTAACCAGATTTCCTACTTTCAAATTCTGTTTACTCTAAAAATCCCACACACTGCCAACATGTTAATCTTCCTAAAACCTTAAGCAGGGATGGGGAAGAATAGTGAAAGCAATTGCATTTCACTGAGAAGCTACTATGTATACCATATGTTATATACTACATATTTGATATATGTGATCTCATCTAATCTTCATTCTTATGAGCTAGGTATTATAATTCCCACTTTACAGACAGGAATACTTAAGAGGTAAAGACATTTAACTTTCCTAAGGTCACAAAGCTAGTAACTAGCAAAGTCCAGATCTAAACCCAGGTCTATCTTTCTCTAAAGCCCAAGTGCGTGTCAGGGGTTGGCAAACGTTTTCTATAAAAGGCTAGATAATAAATATTTTGGCTCTGTAGGCCATAGGATCTCTGTCATATCTACTCGATCTGCCACTATAGCATGAAAACAGCCTCAGTATGGCTGTGTTCAATGAAATTTTATTTATAAAAACAGATGGCAGGCTAGATTTGACCCATGGGTCACAGTCTGTCAACACCCATGCTATATCATAATTCATAAATTCCAATTAGTACCAACTTGTGTTTCACACTTACTAGTTTCAAAATTGGCAGAGCAATACTTGTTTGCAAAATGACTTAAAAGCAATGATAGTGTAGCTTGAGCACAGAACTTAGGTCCATGAAAAATTAAAGAATTTGGAAACCATTACTATGTTTTGATTTAGTATTCAGCAATCCAGGGACCATCACTCTTCATGAGCTTCACCACATGATATACATTTATGGTTTAGTTACTATTTTTTTTTTAAGATTTTATTTATTTATTTGACAGAGACACAGCTAGAGAGGGAACACAAGCAGGGCGGAGTGGGAGAGGGAGAAGCAGGCTTCCCGCAGAGCAGGGAGCCCGATGCGGGGCTAGATCCCAGGACCCTGGGATCATGACCTGAGCCGAAGGCAGAAGCTTACGACTGAGTCACCCAGGCACCCCTGGTTACTCTATTTTTCAACTTAATCTTAACCCCCAGAAGTTGGCCAGTTACCCACATTTTGATGTGTATGGCCCTAGATGCTATGTGTCCATGTAGGTTTTTTGTTTCGATTTTTAAAAATGGGATTATACCACATAAATTGTTCTACAACTTATTTAAAAAAACAAAACAAAAAAACCTTAATATACCATGGTCATCTTTGAAGTACATAGTTAGCTCTCTTTTTAATAGCTACATAGTGGGGGCACATGGGTGGCTCAGTCAGTTAAGCCATCTGCCTTTGGCTCAGGTCATGATCCCAGGTTCCCTGCTCAGTGGGGAGTTTGTTTCTCCCTCTGCCTCGCCTCCTGGCTTGTACTCTCTTTCTCTCTCAAATAAATAAATAAAATCTTTAAAAAAAAAATAGCTACACAGTGTTACATTATATGAATATATCATACTTTATATACCCATTCCCTTGATACACATTTAAATTGCTTCCAGTTTTACATACTGATTTTTAAAAGTCACCTGACTGTAAATATTTCATAAATTACCACATTCAAACAGTCAGATCTCTGAAGTTCCCACAAACATGACCCATATTTTTGGTAATTTGCTAGATGGACTCACAAAACACAGCAAGGATACATGGCCAGATCAGTAAGGCAAAGATGTAGGTGAAGTCTGGACAAATTCATGTACAGGCTTCCTATGCACACCCCCCAACCTCAGTTTAGGAAAAGATATACCCACAGTATTCCTTTTCCTAGCACTGTCAATGCGGCCAACTTGTACAATATTTCTACCCAGGGAAGCCTATTTGAAGCCTGGAGTACAGATTTTTACTGAGGGCTGTTCATGTTGACATTCTCTGTCTATCAACTAGTAAATTCCAGACTCCCAGAAGGAAAGCTGGTATTCATCACAGACCCACTGTTTGTACAGTCTAGGCACAGTGTAACACCCTTATCAGTTAGGGGACTTTTCCTATTATTGTAGGAAACTTTTTGCTGGCCAAGTTCCTAGATGCTAGGCAAGGGCTAACCTTGTAAGCAGGCCCTTCTAAAGACAGAAGCCTCAAGTTGGCTTTATTAACTCTTTTTCTGTACTATCTTTCTACACTCTGTAGTATTAAGTCTCAGATAGAAAGGATAACTATGATATTTCTGAATCTCAGAGCAGAAATCAGAATGTGAGGGTAGTCTTAAGGCAAGAAAAAAACCTGTCTTTTTATTTATTTATTTTTAAAACCTGTAATTTTTTTTTACAAGCAAGATCACACTACAGATTCCAAGATAGGATTTTTCACTGTATGAGCTAGTGCCACACTTATTCTTTTCTTTGATAGAAAGTTCTTTTTTTTGTCTGGTAAATTCCTATCCGATACTCTTCAAGTCCATTCTTTAACTCCTGCAGAGTTAAATCATTCATTCTTGTGCTCTTGTTGCACTCACCACATCCTACTGTCATTCCGTTGTTGTACTGTATATCTTTCCCACACAACCGAGTCCCTGGGTGGCATGAATTTTCTGTTTCATCTGTGTACTCTTACGGCTAAGTACACAGATGCTCAATTTAATATCAAAAGGTAATAAGTAAATGGTAGGGATATACAATATGATACATTAGAGTCTGTTCAAAAATTGATTTGGAAACAATTTAATAGTAAGGTTAAAGTCACATACTAAGTAAATAATAATAAATATAACCTATCTTTTAAGATAGAATTAATTATGGTAGGATTAACAACAAAATCTAGTATCACTTCTTTTATATAAAGATTTTTTAGTGATCAATATGATGTTTATTTTCTAAGTCTCATTTCATAAAAGCAAAGTAAGATCTAAGACAAAACAATGTACAAAGGGGGGCACCTGGGTGGCTCAGATGGTTAAGCGTCTGCCTTCGGCTCAGGTCATGATCCCGGGGTCCTGGGATCGAGCCCCGCATCGGAGCCTGCTTCTCCCTCTGCCTCTGCCTCTCTCTCTCTCTGACTCTCATGAATAAATAAATAAAACATTAAAAAAAAAATGTACAAAGGAACACAAGAAAAAACAAAATAAAAATAAGGCATAAACTAGTTCAAAACACCACTAACTCAACCATGAATCCAGAGGCACTGAGGTCTCTAGGTGATGCAATCTATTCAGACAATTATTGATTTCTAATTTTGAATTAACTTAAATTTCTTAAGAATACACGATCTATATTTTATTATCTTTCAGAATTGTCTTCCTTTTTTATTTTGAAATGCCACAAGTAACTTTAAAAGGTAGTTTAGCATTTAACAGTCCTGTAGTCTCATCCATTCCTGCTAGTCAATAACCATAAATGAAGGTCACATATCTGTAAACAAAGCACACATTTCCTTACTTGGGATTAACTAGTTTAAAGAAGGTCAGCATAGCAGGCTCAAGTGACTGGGTTGGCCAAGCATTTTATTTTGATTAACGGTTAACTAGTTCAATGTTCTGCTCATATTAGAAGTAACTCTTGTTTATTCTCTCTTGGATTTAGAAGGTCTAAACAATTTTAGTCACAATATCTGCATACTTGATAATTCTCTGTTCTATTATTTCAATACTTTGGTGAAATAGTAATTTGAGTGTTACCAGCTATATATTACCTGAATAGGAAAGAAATATTTACCTAGAGAACCAAGAACTGACAGAGAAAATTAAATGTTGAAACAGATTTTATATAATTTTATTTCAAAATGCTAAAAGCCTTGAATTCTATGACATGAAAAAAAAACCCACATTTTTACACAGTAAAGCCAATTTGGCAACCACATTTCTTTTTCTTCTTTTTTTAAATGTTTATTTTTTTTAAAGATTTATTTATTTATTTATTTGACAGAGAGAGAGACAGTGAGAAAGGGAACACAAGCAGGGGAAGTGGGAGAGGGAGAAGCAGGCTCCCTGCGGGGCTTGATCCTAGGACCCGGATCATGATCTGAGACCCGAACCGAAGGCAAACACTTCACTGACTGAGCCACCCAGGTGCCCTCTTTTTCTTTTATTTAGAGAGGGGGGGAGGGGAAGGGCAGGAGAGGGAGAGAGAATCTTTTTTAAAGATTTTATTTATTTATTTATTTATTTATTTATTTGACAGAGAGAGAGAGAGAGAGAGAGAGAGGGAGCGTGCGCGCAAGCAGGGGGAGTGGCAGGCAGAGGGAGAAGCAGGATCCGTGCTGAGCAGGGAGCCCGACGTGGGGCTCCATTTCACAACCCTGAGCTCGTGACCTGGGCCAAAATCAAGAGTCAGACACTCAACTGACTAAGCCACCCAGGTGCCCCACAACCACATTTCTTAAAACACCAATGTAAAACTTATAAATGCTAATTGTGTTCTGATCAGTATCTAGCCACAGAGGAAATAATCTATATCCTAAGAAAGCCCTCTTGGGTGGCACTTCTTAGTTATTCTATATAATCAGGTGCAAGTCTTCTGACTTGTTTTTAGAAATAACAGACTGTTATGGGATCACTCACAATTCTTTGTCCAGAGGTCTCTAAGCAGCTACCTATTTCTAACCAAAAGAGGAAGAATAACCTCAAGTAAGCTATGGCTACGAAGTTACAGGTAAGTCATTCCAGTTTTTAGTTGTCATGAGATACAGCCAGCATTATGTCAAACTCAGTAAGAGAAGTACATTTCTCTGGATTAGACATTTATTTAGTACCTACAAATACCACTACTAAAAACACTACCCAACTTTCAGCCAGCTTTAAAATATCAGTTAGTTTAATTAACAGCAAATAGGTGTTTTAAATAAAAATTATTTTATGAAATTTTACACATGATGGAGAATAACAAAAACCCCTTTAAAATTTAAGTAATAAAAAAGGAAAACTATATAGATGTGCATTGTTACTGGCTCACATTCTAAGTTACGCTCATATACATGAGGTTTGAGTTTCCACCTTATAAAAAGAACAAATTACACAGCTAGAAGGGGAGATATTTTCCAATGCTCAAAAACCAAATAGGGTGGGGCACCTGGGTGGCTCAGTCATTAAGCGTCTGCCTTCAGCTCAGGTCATGATCCCAGGGTCCTGGGATCAAACCCCGCATCAGGCTCCCTGCTCAGCGGGGAGCCTGCTTCTCCCTCTCCCACTCCCCTGCTTGTGTTCCCTCTCTCGCTGTCTCTGTCAAATAAATGAATAAAATCTTAAAAAAAAAAACAAAAACAAACAGGGCTCCTACTAGATAGCTATTTCACTTTTCTAGGTGTCTTGGAGCCAGCTTGTTATAAATGCAAAGATGTCCTCTGAAGAGAAGGGGATGGATGAGAGATAATTTGTTATGCCACTAGGCTACGCTACTAGGAAATTTAAATAGCACATGCCTATTTGATTAAGGAATTACCATTCATTTTTAAAACCAAAGAGAGGAACTGAGGCTCATATATCTTCAGCTCTTCTCTGACACTTGGTGGTCATCAGTGGCAGCGAGAAGCAGACAGTAAGTCAAATGTGATTCAAGTGGGGCTGGAATCACTGTGTGCCAATATTTAATGAACATTTACAATATCTACATATCATAAAACAAAAGCCCCGGCATAAAATCCGGAGACAGTTCTTCAAAATACTAAAGGTGATCTCACAACTTCATCTGTCCTTTTACACACATGTACTCTACCTGACAAGCTGGATCAAGACCCATTTTTCTTCTGAGGAATTTTTCTACATGCCCAATAGTTGCTTCTCCTGAAACTCGGACAAACTTCTTCTCCAAGGGCTACATAAACAAACACAAATAAATTATTTTCAGAACAAATATGCATAAAACATGTAAGTCAAAAAGCAAATTTTACAGCAAAGATGTTCAACAGATTTATGAGAAAAACTACTATGAAATTTGAGCTAATTTACCTATCAAGGAAAAGAAAAAGAATTTTTGCTTAGCTTCCCCTCTCTGAAAAGCACATCAATAACTTTTTAATAGAAAGGCTTACTGGTTTATTTTAATACCTCACCAAAAATAAAACTTAGAGTAAAATTTATTGACAGAGAAGGAATACCTAAGACTAAATTATGTCTAAAACAATCTAGTTTCTTCAACAAAAAAACTGCAAGAAAAAAAAAAAAGAACAAGATGGAGGATGAACTTCTAAACTAAAAGAGATGTAAGGAATATAAATAAGAGATATGTTAACCAATTACAATGTATGGATCTTATTTGGGTCCTGATTTAAACAAACCTATAGAACAATTTTCATGAGATAATCTAGGAAATTTAAATAGCATGTGCTATTTGATTAAGGAATTACCATTCATTTTTAAAACTGTAGTATCATTATTATATTTGTAAAAAGTCCTTATCTTTTAGAAATAAATTTATTTACTGATAAAAATGATACATAGTCTGGGATTTGCTTTAAAATTATGAGAAGTGGTGAAGATATAGATGAAATGATATTGGCCATCAGTTTATAATTACTGAAGCTGAGTTGTGTACACAGGCATTCATTTTACTACTCTTATCTACTTTTGTATGAGTGCAAAATTTTCCATAATAAAGGGTTTTCCTTTTTAAGTAGAAAAATAAAAAGATTAACATCCAGACAAATGTGGCTGGAATCTGATCCAATGGTCGAAGGTGATAGGTGGAGAGGCCTCGGGGTTTTAAAGCAGAAACTAACACTTAGCCAGCTACTGTTGTCTCTCAGGCAATTTTAAGGAGGCTACTCTCTAAGACAAATGAAAAGCTGAGGTAATCAGAACTAAAAGGGTACCTTTTAGGAAAACATGAGCAGTGTTTTTCAACCCTGAAAGAGAGGGAGCCCAGAATGACTACCAGAGGACCTAGACTTGTTCCATGTAACAGTGCTCAGCTTTCCTACCTGTAGTTTGTTCTCTTAAGATCTTTCCTTACAATAAAGCTCTCTCTTATTACCACAGTGTAGCAGGTAGCCTAAGTGTTAAGTGCAGGTACTCCAGAAACAGACTGCTTGGCTATAGGTCTTGGGGTTCTGCCATTTTCTAGCTATAAGTCTTTAGTCAAGTTGCTGAACCTTTCCGTCCCCATTTGTAAAAGAGATAACAGCACCTATTACACCTCATAGGTTTATCAAGAGGAAAGTGAGTTAATGTACGTGGATACCTATTAATTCCTGGCACATAGTTACTACTGGCATATTGTGACCATTTTACTCTTAATGTGAAAGAACTGGACTCTTATAGAGGGCCTAATAGTCACCATGGGATACTGATATAACCTAGACAAAAATGGCAAAGTTTCATGTTCTTTTAAGGTAGGTACAGAATTCATCTCACAAAGCTAATGCAGTCTCACTGAGGAGGAGGTACAGCCATCCCACAGGTACAGACCACAAGAAAATACCTCACCGTAGGGGGCAATGACTGACGAGCATGAGAATCCTATTAAGTGCCTTAAGAAGCTGCTATTCTGAATCATCTAGCTATGCCTGTCTGGCAACCAGTGCATTTCTGAAGGTGAATTTCCTGGGCTTACCCCAGGTATACCAGCAGAGGACAGTCCAATCTCCCTTATTTCTAAATTCTTGGTGAGCACCTTACCCCAGGTGTTCATTAAAATTAATCCAACTTAGCTAAAGTTATAAATACTGTACTGTTTAGATCATCCAGAACAGAATTAGGACATGTGCCAATACCTGAAAGAAAAAAACTGGTCTTGGCTTTCAAAGCTAGGGTGGCTAACCCTAGTCCTCATGACCCAGGTTCACAAGTTAACTGGATTTCCCCCCATATAATTCACATCCAGTTTTTAAGAAAACAATTTGTTTTTTGGTTGTTTTGTTTTTTCATTTAAAGCTCAAAAACCAGTTCTTACCTACACAGTCAATTCATTTTTTCTGCTACATCTAATAGCCACCTACCATCTGCAAATAAATAGGAAAAAAGAAATCCACAGAATTACACTTTTTTGAAATTAAACACAGCAGTCTTCCCTGCCATCTGTAACACAAAAGGTCAATTTGATAAGAAAGCTGAATAAGCTAGTTTAAGATCTGTAGGGAAATTTATAAGATATTTGGTTATTTTCTTGCTTTAGATAATGCATACCACTAAAAAGAGCTTTTAAAAAAGATGCTATCAACTCATAATTACATTTTACCTTGAAAAAATTCATATCTCTGTCAACTGAAGAGGCCTAGAAACAGTTAATGAACCCAGTAGCTAGATGAACCCTTGGTAGCCAGATTTTGATTTTTAAGAACTACCAAAAGGAACTAGGACACCTTGGAGAAAGGACTAATTCCATGTCTGGGGGACAAAAAATGTACAAGCTGAGCATGGAACATCTTGTCATAACAGATAGCAAGAAAATATCACAGACTATGATACCTATGAAGGACAATTTGAACATCAATAAAGAAAATGACTGAAACGGGCTTATTTATTTTTTTAGAAGTAATCTTTTAAAAGATTTTTTATTTATTTGAGAGAGAAAGAGACAGAGATAGTGACAGAGAGCATGAGCCAGGAGGAGAGGGAGAAGCAGGCTCCCCGCTGAGCAGGGAGCCTGATGCAGGGCTCGATGAAATGGGTTTAAATCACAAATATGTTTAAATTCATGAGTTCATATTAAAGTAAAAACAAAAACAACAAAACCTATTTGGTCATGACTGGAGTATGCTAATGAACCAACTCATTACTTTGAACTTGGTAAGTGAAGGGAAAGAATCAAGCATTTATCCTGCTATTCCTATATAAACTATCACTGGCTAACCAAACAGACAAAGAGAAGTTTCTCTTTATAGAAGTATTTCAACTAATAAGAGAAAGAATGATAGGGGCGCCTGGCTGGCTCTGTTGGTAGAGCATGCGACTCTTGATCTTGGAGTTGTAAGTTCAAGCCCCACATTGGGTGTAGAGATTACTTAAAAATAAAATCTTAAAAAAAAAAAAAAAGGAATGATAACATCATTTTCCAAACCGTACTAAGTTAATGGGCTTTGCCACTGAGCACCAGTGGCTGCTAACATTATAAAGAGGCCCAGACAACCAGACATCATGTGCCTCTAGATGGAAAGAACCACCACCTATGAAGTAGTTTGCTCCCCTCAAATCAAGCCTGTCTTATCAACACTCAGACTTAACTACCAGTTTATGGGAAATACAGAAGACAGAAATACATGCTAAATTATACTATGGCAATGCAACATTAAAACCCAATCTGTAGACAACTATAGGACAAATGACTCAGTTTCATCAACAATGAATTGAAAGAAAAAAGAAAAGGAAAACCATAGATTTGAAGATATATCAACCAATCACAATGTGTGAACTTTATCTGGATCCTCATTTAAAGTGTTAAAGAAAAAAGAGAGAGAAAAAACACCCACTATGATTGAGACAATTAAAAATCTGAACACTGAGTAGATATTTTACAGTAAGAAATCATTAATTTCTTTTTCATTTATCATCCCCAACCTTTTGAAAAATGACTAACTTACAAAGTTGTAAGTACCAGGAAGACCTAGATAGCTGTCACCTAGTTTACAAACTGTTAATATATTGCTATATTCACTTTATCTCTTCTAATTTATATGCATGTATGTATATGTGCATGCTAATGTTTTGTTGGACCACATGAGATTGGCAGACAGATATTTTTACCCCTAAACATATTAGCAGTTATCTCCTCAGAATAAAGGGATTCTCTTATATACAATATACTACAATATAATTAACAGGAAATATACAGAATATTTAAGCAATTTAACATTAATTTCCTAAATAGTCCAAATTCTTTTATAAACTGTCCTACTAATATCCTTTAAAAATTGTTTTATGTCATGAAGGCTCACACAATGCATTTTGTTGTCATGTTTCTGTAATCTCCTTTAATCTAGAACAGCTCTGCCACTTTATTATCTTTCATGACACTGATACTTCTGTAACTTTTTTTTTGGTATGATACATGGTCATTAAAAAGAGACTCATCTTTCAAGAATACTGAAATATTTACAAATGAAGTGGCAAAATGCTGGGGATTTATTTCAGAATAATAGAAGGGAAGTGGAGGGAGAGAAGAAATTAAATTGGTCACTAGTTAATTGGTAAAGCTGGGTGATGGACACAGGGAGGTTCTACTTTTCACTATGTTTAAAAATTTTCATAATTAATGAGGTGCCTGGGTGGCTCAGTCAGTTTAAGCATCCAACTTGATTTTGGCTCGGATCATGATCTCAGGGTCATGAGATCAAGCTCATGGGGCCTGCTTAGGATTTTCCCTCTACCCCTTCCCCTTGCCCATATGTGCTTTTTCCCTTAAAAAAAAAATTTTTTTTTTGTAATTAAAAGTTAAAAAGAAAATGACTCCTGGGAAAAATTATCTGGACTTTATTACTGCCTAGTGAAACACTGTGAAATTGAATGTAGCAAAAAGGGTTTATGACTTTCATGCTACAGGTCTACACGGTAAAAAGTTTAACAACCAGGCATCACCTAGATGGACATACTTAAACTCAAAGATAAGATATAAAAACAGCTTTTTTAAGTAGCAGAGAATACTGAGCTATAATACCAAAAGCTATAACTAGAACTCCGTTAAAATCACAGAATAAAAAGAAAAACAGTAAGACTGCCAATCTATTAACTAAGAAAGTATAAGACAGTTTTAGCAAAGTAAAAATAGTCACAAAATGCAGCATTAACAGGATCATTTGTTTCTGAAAGAGGTTCATCATCTCTCACAGGTATAAGACCTTCAAATTAACACCTGTATCATCAATTAAAACTGAAAACTTAATGTCTCAAAACTATCGGAGAACAGTATAAATCAAACTCCTATATGCCTATCACCTAGCTTTATCATCTCAAGGCCAATTTTGTTTTAAATATACCACACCCATTTCCCACTGCAACTACTTCCTGGCCCCCATTCCCAGATTTGTTTTGGAGCAAACCCCAGACATATTTCATTTGTAAACACTTCAGTATGTATCCCTAAAAGATAAGAGATCTTTTTAAAAACATGATGCCATTATCATATTCTAAAATTCCTTAATATCAGAAAATTTCTAGTAAATGTTCAAATTTCACCAATTGTCTCAATTTTCTTACCCAGCAGGAAATGATTTTATTGTTTTTAGGGCTGTCATTAAAGAGAGAATAAAAATAAAACAAAGATTTTGTGAAAAAAATATAATAACCAAATATGAACTCAAACTATGAATTTGAATTCGAATTTTTACATGTATTATTTTTACCAGATGTATTTTTGTACTTTCAAAATACATACACTAAATATATTACAAACAATACTTCTATTCAAAGTTCCCATTGGATCTTGGCTTAGTTACTTTTTATTTACTTATTATTTTTTTAAAATGTTTTATTTATTTATTCATGAGAGTCAGAGAGAGAGAAAGAGGCAGAGGGAGAAGCGATGTGGGGCTCGATCCCAGGACCCCAGGATCATGACCTGAGCCAAAGGCAGACGCTTAACCATCTGAGCCACCCAGGCGCCCCAGCTTAGTTACTTTTTAAAAATTCAACAGCTTTATTGGGATATAATTCATGTATCATTAAATTCACTATTTTCAAGTATACAATTCAAAGATTTTTAGTTTATTTAAACAGGGTTGTGTAACTCATCACCACTATCTAATTTCAGAACATCTTCATCACCCAAAAAGAAACCCCACACCAATTAGCAGTCACTCCCAATTTCCCCCTCTCCCCTGAGACTCTGGCAACCACCAATCTATATAGATTTTCTGCTTCTATGAATTTCTCTGCTCTAGACATTTCACATAAATGGAATCACACATTATGTGGTCCTTTGGTGCCTGGTTTCTTTCATTTAACATAATATTCTCAAAATTCATCCATGTTGTAGCATTTATCAGTACCCACCCCCTTTTATTGCCAAATAATACTCCACTGTGTGGCTATATCATATTGTGTTTATCCATTTACCAGTTGATGTGATATTTGGGTTATTTAAATTGGGGGTTATTCTCTCATAAATGTTTATTTTTCAAATCAAATCCAAATAAACTCCATACATTGTAGTTAGTTATGTCCTTTGAGTCTCTTTTAATTAATACGTTCTA
Organism: Callorhinus ursinus; assembly: GCF_003265705.2. NCBI lineage: Eukaryota > Metazoa > Chordata > Mammalia > Carnivora > Otariidae > Callorhinus > Callorhinus ursinus. Next base: position 17,299,134 of record NW_027397082.1, on the reverse strand, counting down.
TCTATGTTTCCTCTTCACCCCTCCCTTTTATTCTGGAGAGACACAATTGTTTGTGCTGTAGCTTTCCACTGTCTTAGATTTGGCTTATTATATTCCTAAGGTGTCATTTAACATGTTCCTTTGCCCCTGAATTTCTTGTAAATTAGTAATTAAATCTAGGAGTGTGATCAGCTGCACATTTGTTTTGGTAAGAATACTTCACAGGTGGTATTGTCATCATATTTTTCTAATGTGTGACAACTGGAACTACATAAATATTCTAGGTCCATATGTGCTTTTGTGGAAGCAAAAGGCTAATATTTCAACTTAATGTCTAGTTCTTTCTTCATGAAGTTTTTATACTCTGTTAATTTGTGTGGCTACTACAGGTCATTGGACAAACATCCTCGGCAAACTCTAGGAGCATATGACACTGTACTTGTCCCATACAGAAACTCATATGCCACTTTCCCAGCCACCATACTACTAGGAAAGAACTCCCTAATCCCCATAAATCTGGTATTTTACAACTTAGAAGAAATTCAAAGTTACTGAACTTAACACTGCATTCCCCCCATCACACTGATCTCTGGGAAACACCTACAGTATACTTCATCCACAGAAGTACCCACCTATTCCTATGCTTCAATTCATGTCTCTAAGCCAATATATTCACAAAACAGTATACCCAACCAGGTATAATCCATCCAAGTATTAGTACAGACTTTGAAAAAGTCACTAAAAATCTAAACAGATCAAAGTCAGCTATTTCCTGTATATTTACAGTCCCAAGTAACTATAAGGCCTGATTTAGCCCTTTTTAAAAAGTTACCTTTTCAAAAAAAAAAGAAGGAAAAGTTACCTCTTCCTTAATGACTCATACTATAGGAGCAACACTGTGTACAATGGGGCCTGTGATAAGAGAGCCTTTAAGGCAACTCTTAACTTAGGTACATTAACAAAGGACTTCATTCTTACCTCTAAAATTTCAGTAAATGTTTGAAGCCACAAGTTAGGGCAGGTTTACCTTGAGCCCAAAATGTTACATGCAAATAAAAATTTAAGCTCATATTTAACTCCGAATGCCAAACTATGCAAAAATGTTTTGAAATATTTTTTAAAGTCACCAAATTATCACAGTATTTGGTTTTAGAGTTTTAAAAATTTCTCACTTGTTTCCTTAGACCACCGTCCTAAATTAATAACAAATCCCTACTTAATAACTCTTTTCTTATAAACTTACTATGAGAGCATTACTGAATGTACTTCACATTTCTACTTTTATTTATAAAACTCTACGTAATTGAAAACGATCTCCACATGATTGCTAATCTGACTCTTTAGTTGTGTACTACAGGGTCTTCCTGTGAAGTAAATAAAAATAAAATACCTTAAAATGTCCCGTGCCTTCATTAGCACTGAAAAACGAAAGCAAAATTAATCAACATTTTAAACTATACGTTAAATCATATAACACAGAAAAATAACATGAATATAAACATTTGAGGAACATCAATTTAATTTTAAAACACCATCACCTAGCCCTTTATGAAATAAATAATGTAGTTGTCATTTCTGCCACCTACTGGTAAGGCAAAGGCAGTGTCAGCCACTACTTTACACTACTTTGTATACTTCTAGGAGTTAAAAGTATATCCTTAATATTTAGATTTCCCCCACATGTAGCATTCTAACATTTCCCAATTTAAAGTAAAACTTTTATCATAATTAATGTGTTTTCTTCTTTATAGTAACCCTTACAAGATAGATTTCTTACAAGAAGGCTGCTAGATTTCCTGTTGTTTTACTTATAGCATAATGGGCATGACTTACTCAGTTTGCCCTTCACCTTGAAGTACAAAGAGATTTCTTGATTAAATCAATTATGTTTATATCATGAGGAGACAAGGGGCACTAACTTTTGTTGGGCATCTACTATGTGCCAGGCATTATATTAGGTCTTCACATAGGATGCATGTTTTTCATTCAGTCCTCACAATAGCCCTGCTATCAGGTATTAATATTCCCCTTATATAGATGAGGAAAATTAAGCTCAGAGAGGTTTAATAACTTGCTTAAGGTCACAGAGCTATTAAGTGATAAAGCTTTAAACTCAGGTGTACCTAGCATCAAAACCAACGTTCTTTCTTCCTTATTTTGTAAACAGTAGGCCAGATCACAACTGCATCATCTACAGAATATTCTTATAATACAAGTAGAGAAATATATTAAAATATAACATATAAGCTATATTATAAATATTACATTAATATAAATGTTATAAATATATGGACATAATAGGAACCTAAGATATATAAGCTTAGAGTTGTAAAATAAAATACCCTATGTGTTACAAGAATTATCTCTACAGAATCCCCGATGTGTGGTCATTTGGCTTCTGCTCAGGCACCTAAAGAGATAGAGAGCTTCTTATTTGATAAGTCAGTTCATTCCATTTGTGGGCAACATTGTTAGAATTGCTTGCTTGCACTGATGCAAATATGTTTCTCCCTGTAACTTACACCCAACTAGTCCTAGTTTTGCCTTTCGGTACTCTTGTGAACTAGACTCAAACTTTCTTTTATACGATAACCCTCTGAAGATTTGAAATGAACTTAAGGGGCTTATGATTGTTTTCTCTTTTTCAGAATATTTTTGTTCCTTCCCTTACCACATATGATATGGTTTTTCAAACCTTTTATTATTCTGGTTACACCTCGGCTTACCAACATCTCTCTGAAAATGTAGTGCCCAGAGTTGAACATAATACTCTAGTTGGATTAATACAGCATACAGTTGGATATTACCTCCATGGTTCACTAAATGCTACTGAGTTTAAGATTGCATGAAATTTTTGCTGTATCACACTTATGTTATGTGAGTCCATTTTCCTCACTAGCACATGTACAAATGACAGCACCACAGACTACTTTAACTTTTATTTTTGAATGACCCTGCATTATTTCAATCTTCATATACTGCTAATAGTTTAGACATGGTAGGAATACCATAAATTGATACTTAGGACAATCTTGTTAGTTGCTATTATAATCCCCAACTCAGCAATACAGAAACTGATGATGAGAGGAGTTCAGCTACATCCCAAGGGTTCTATACCTGGACTTACTGAGACTCTTCAAAGTCTACGCTTTCTGTACTCACTATACTGCTTGTCTGAAGTTCTTTCTTTTTTTCATCTTCTACTTTACACACAGAAACTGAAGAACAAAAAGGAAAAATACAAGAATATCTAAAGATCACTAAACACACATACCCAATTTAGGGGGGAAATCTAACTTCATATTCCAATGGTTGAAAAATCACTGTTCACAGGCTGAACCTACCTCAGTTTTCTTGCTCCTCCAACTTAAGTGGGCTCAAAAGCTGGACCAAATTGGCTTTTGTACTTGCCTCAGGTTAAAACTCCTCTGCCACTGGTCCTGCCATGAAAGAGCTGCCTATAGGCTACCCTCAGGAGCCTGACTTCTGTGGTAATATAAAAGCTCTTCCATGTAGTGAACTCTGCGGACTGGTGACTTCAAACGGATTCTTTGCCTCTGGAAGCTTTCTTTCAAAAGGACTCCTTGCCACCCTGGAAGCTTTCTTCCCCTCAACTAGTTGACGATAGATAAAGAGCTATATTATGAGTTCAACTACTCATCATAATCATCCACATAAAAGGTTCAGTTCTTTCTTTACAGATAGGGAAGCTGAAGCTCTGAGAACTTAAAACTAAAAGTTCCATGAGGGGCAAAGGCCGTGGTCTACTTATTCAAACTGTATGCTCAACAACTAGCAGAATGCTGTGCTGGTACATATAGCAGGACCTTAATAAACATCATGTGAAAAAACAAAAAGCAATTTGTCAATGTTTACAAAACTAGATAATAGAGAAGCTAGGATTTAATTCTAGATCCCTTATTCCAAGTGAGGGCTCTTTTTTTCTTTTTTTAGAATAAGAACCAAGTTTTGTTGTTGTTCATTTCTTGCATTTGAAGTACTCCTCAATGACATCCTTGGCCTGAGACTCTTTGCTACAGTCCTTAACCACCACACAATTGCAACCAACCACTTAAGGGGTTTTCCCTGTCAATTTTATAGAGGCCCACCCACTCCCCTAGTTTCTTGCTGTCATCAACCTTAATTAGGTTGATTTGGTGTTCAGCATAAAGGGTCTCCATCAACTTGACATACATAGGCTCATCACAGTTGGATGCAAGCATACAAAGATGGGCTTAGTGCTTATCTAAGGTTTGGCAGCTTCACAAACTCCACGTGCTAGGCCAGCATGGAGGAGGGCAGTCTTCAGCACCTCTTGTAAAGCAGTATTAATGTCCATTACACCTCCAGCAGCAATGCCTTCCTTGGCCATGGTGGTGGGTTTTGGGTGAAGCTGAACCAAGTCCACCTGAGCCTCAGCCTCCTGGCAACTGGCAGCAGGGAAAGAGCATGAGGGCTCTTTTTTCTATAGCAGGGAATGTACTAATAATGTAATAAGTTTGGTAAGTGGTAATGACTGCCCTGAGTACCATGGTCAAGTCTCACTCATTAGGAAAGCCTGCTGTGATTAATTATTGATTTCTGCAGTGGGCAAAGGAAGAGGTAACAGTGACATACCCATCACATATTTGCTATCTTTGCATCCCTGCCACTTTTCAAAAAACGTATAAAAAAACCCCCTGATCATCAGTTCTTGCTGTGCAATGTAGGAAATGTCACATTTCCCCAAAATATTTTTTAGGAATATAAATTCCTTTCTGTTTTCAAATTTTAATTAAATAGACTTATTAAAAATCAAGGTACATGGTAAAAATTCAAATGCAATGAAAAGTAAGACCTTTTCCATCGTGGACTCAAACTCCAGCTGTCCTTTCTTAGAGGCAACTAATGGCCATTAAAATCCTGTTCTATGTCCTTTAAGGAATGGTCTGTGCATGTAAAACGTGTCTACGCACATATTCTCTACCACTCTCTTTAATATAAATAAATTAACGAGAACGTACAACGTATTCTCTTACTTTGGAGATTGTTCCACATTAGCACATATGCTATCACATTAGCACGTACTCATGTGCTATATACCATTATTTAACCAGGTCCCTTTTGGACATTTAGATTGGAACATATTCTATCAGAAATTACTGGTTTAAAGTTTGGTATTACCTAGTTTCTGTTCATTCCTCCAAAGGGATTTTTATTTCATTGTCAAGCACTACTACATGGGATTTGTGTAGGCATGAGAAACGGTTTCTGGCCTCTTAGGGGTCCTTAATATCAGCTGAGAACATAGGGTGACTACATAAAGAGATAAATACAACATAGCACAAGCTAGACACTAATAAATGATATAGGCAACCAAAAATTATAAGGAGGAAATAACTAAAAAGTAAAGTAGTCATCAGTGACATAAAATGGAAAGTCTCTATTTTCCAAAAAAGGCCTTTTAGTTTATTCTGCAAACTGTTTAAGTATTCTGAAAACTGCAGTTTGATGCATGCCAACTCTGTGATCATGACAGTGTTTAACAATGTTGCAATATAATGGAGTACACCATATGCTACACACAATGTTTGAAAGAAGCAATTTATATGAATTAGAAAGATATCCAACTACTTCAGAAAACAATTTGGCAAAACCAAGTAAAGTTAAAAACAAACATATGCTAAGACTCAGCAAATTTATACTCTTAGAGAACTATCTTGTATATATATATATATGAGATATATGAACTATGCAGACAAATATTTATGTATATATGAGATATATATGAGATATATACACAAATATTTAAGGCAACATTGTTTATAATAGCAAAAAAAATTGGAAACAAGATAATTGTTCAACAGTACAAAGAAAGATAAATTATGGTATGTTGATTTTGAGGGAATACCAGGCAATGGTGAAAATGAATGAACTACTCCATATGGATGAATCAAAGAATGCTGAGTGAAAAAAGCAAGTTGTATTAAAAAAAAAAAATGTAAGACACTTACAGTGATACCATATAGTTTTTAATGGACAAAAGCAATTCTACATATTACTTAAGCACTGATACATGAGATAAACATATTTTAAAAATCATGGGAATGGCAATCATTACTTTTAGGAGAGTTGTTATTAACCTCTAAGAAAACGGGGGGTGGTGAACAGGAAGAGGTAGCCAAAGGGCTTCCGCCATGCTAGCATGGATTATTTCTTAAGCCAGATGATGGTGATACAAGCAGTTGTAGTACTATTTCTTTAGACCTTTTTTTAAATCTTAAATATTTCATGATTAATTTTTAAAAGAATATCAGAAAAACTTGATTTTACCTGAGTTCAAGATGATTTCGTAACCGTTGCGACTTAACAAATTCTTTATTTTAAGGTTAAGAGGCAGAGGTTTAGGGTACTCACCCAATGAACTCTAGTAATAAAGACATATCAAGTTCAGGTGGAATACGAAACACTGATTCTAAGACTTTCTTAGATCTTCCTTTGCTCGAAGGGACTGGCTGAGGAACAGCTATTTAATAGCCAAAGAAAAAAGTTGATTTAGAATAAAAATTTCATGAATTGAGATCTTTGAAAAATAACCACACATATTATAACTACGTTGACTATTTAAAAGATCATAAAGCCCTCAATCTCCCTTTCTTTAATAACATTAATCTGTCAAAGCCAGTGAAATTCCACCTGGGGACCACTCCACAATGGAAGGCAGACATATGTGGCTGGTTTATCAGGGCCACAGAGAGAGCTCATCATAACACAACAGATACAGGTAATCTTTAACAAGCACTACTGTGTGCCAGGGTTCAGGGCTCATACTCAGCATTGCACATGCACATTCTTGTTTAATCCTTGTCATAATCCCATAAGTATACTGCTACTCTTTTTTTTTTAACAGTTAAAACTGTAAAGAAACTGAGATTACTGTTTAAGTGAGATTAGGCATTATGTAGTAAGTGGAAGAACCAGGATTTAAACAGAAATTTTATCTAACTTCTATACTGTGACACTACCACCATCATAAAAACTATCTGAACAGTTACTATGTTCCAGGCACTGTTTTAAGTGCTTTGTATTACTCAATGTATCCTTACTACAATTTTATGAAGTGCTACCATTATCCCTACTTTATAGATGAGGAAATTGAGACATTGTAGTAATTTGCCAAAGTCACACAGAAAGTAAAGTGGCAGAGCTAGGGTCAAACTCAGACAGTCTAGCTCCAGAGCCTATACTCTTTCATTTTTATAAATAATTAAATTGGATTATACTATATCTTCCTTCATAATCTTTCTCTTTGATCATAAAATAACCAACTATCACCAAAAACAACCTCAAAGGGATTAAATTTTATTAAGTTAGTATTCTTTAATCTACAAATACATTATGATATACACCCAAACTTACCAGGTTTAGGTACTTCTAGACCTCTTTCTTTATAGAAATCATGCATTTGCTTTTTTTCTCCTAAAAAATGATAAAACACAGACTAAATTACACTTAAAATGTAACTAATAGAGTCAGCAGAGATTCTGGGATTCACAACTATGTAATAAAACAAACTTACTTTCCTCTAGATTGATCACTAATTTGTACACTATGTCTTGTAATTGTCGGTCCAACCTAATAAAAGGAAAGGATGGAGAATACCTCAGAATTCAGCAAAATGCATTTTGGCACAGAGTGAAGAGTGAATGATGCTCTTTGCAACTGTCTTCTCTTGGGAGTGGATATCTCCTTTTTCAGAAGTGAATTATTTTTAGGTAGCACTGGCTCTCACCTGAGATAACCTCAAGTAATTAATTATAAGTAATCATAGACTCTTGAATGGTTTGCTCAATTGTTCCATGTGTACTGGTCTTGTTCCCTTGCAGAGACTGTATTTTGAACTTCTATGCATCATCTACAAAGCATTTTTCTATAAAGGGGTAAAAACATTATAGTATTTGCTGAACAAATGAAAGCAATCCACTTTTAGTATTTTTCTTCCCTTAGGAAATGGAGTATGAACTGAAAATTAAAAAAAAAAAAAAAGAAAGAAAAACACAATGACCTATGATACACAGGTTTTTCTAAAGAGGCCAGTTGTTTCAGACATTACTTTCAAAAAGTACCCCAAAATGACAAGGCTAAACTAGTCTCATTAACTTGAGTGATGGAATTAAAATCCTCAAAAAGAGAGGCCTGTGCTTTTTTATTTCTTTTGTCTCCAGCAGATATCACAGCGCCTGGTACACAGTAAGTGTTCTATATGTATTTTAGAGAATATGTAGTTCCCTTTTTGAAATAGGTCAAGAGTTTATTTCCAACTACACAACTAGAAGCTTTCAGAAAAAGTGTATTTAAAATACAAATTTTACTTATATATTTCTCTTACCTTATGTTATAAAGAGGTTGTGTCTGATGTACTACTATGTTGCATTTTGGACATCGGTTGCTATAGTAAAAATGTCTTACAATGCAGCTTTTACAAACTGTTGAAAAAAAAGTTTAAATTAGGATGCTTTAGAGACATTTCAAAAATTGAATGTATTAGTTTGAAATGTGAACTATATGCTTACACGTATGAAGACATTCCGTAATGGTAGTTGCATCTATTAAGTAACCTTTGCAAATGGAACACAAGATGTATGGTGTCAGCTCAGAGAGATTAATCAGGCGCTGAAAATGCAATGGAAATAGTTTTAAAATACAAGTCCTTGCCTTCTCAAATTCTTAAACCATAATCCCCACATTTCATTATGAACAATGTGTAATTTACTTTGCAACATGGAAACATGTTACAGTACCTCCAACCCTTCAAAACCCTGCTCAAAGTTACAATAACACAATACAAACCAATGTTTCAAAAAGATCTCATTCTTTTGGATACATTGTATATTGCCCTATGAGGGGCATCTTACTTTATGAATTACTTACAAAATGGGCAAACTTGCCAGAGATACTGGTGTTTATGTTTAATATATCAATTCTGACTGGCTAGGTGTTACCAACTTGATAAAGTATGTACCACATTAAAAAACGAACAAAAAAACTTTCCCAATTAGAGACTGATGAGATAGGGAAGGGTTTACCAACCTCCGAACACCCTGTAAAAATGGAGTGTTTCCCTGTCCGACTGTAAGCTCTTGGAAGGCAGGAGCACTGTACCCTTGGCTCCTACCCGCCTGGCATAATTTAATAATTATTTACAAAATAATCGAGGCGGACCTGAAGAGCCTAAGTGATCGGCAGGAAGCTCACAAAAAGAGTCTGCAGGGAATCGGGCGCGGACCAGTCCGCGCCACATGCCCAGGCAGGTTGAGAGAGAGGGGTGGAGGTCGACGCGAGTGCCAAAAACTGCAGCGACGAGCTGGGGACGCGGCCGGGCCCTTACTGGGGAGGGCTCGCTTCGTCCCCGACTCAGGCCCCTCCCGGCCGGCGTGGTCCGGCACCGGCTATAAATACCTCCTCCTCGTCCTCCGAGTCCGGCCGACCCCCCTCCAGCCTCAGCGAGAAGTGGCTCATCTCTTCCTCCTCCTCCTCCTCTTCCTCCTCCAGCTCCTCATCCTCTTCCAACTCGTCGTCCTCGTCCTCGAAGCGGCCCCTCATGCGGCCCAGGCTGCGCTCGGGCTCCAACTCTGGGGGCCGGGAGCCCGAGCAGCCTGGAGCCCCCGCCTCGGGCAAAGGCGGCGGGCCCTCCTCACCCGCTGCGGGTGCCGGGGTGAGAGCAGGCGGGGAGACCGCAGGCGGGGGCGGCATGGCTGCAGCTCCCTCGCCCTTGGCGGCGCCCGCGCTCCCCGCGGCCACCGAGACCCTCTCCATGCTGCGGGCAGAGACCGGGGGTAGACGAGACCCGGCGGCTGGATAGCGCGGGAGTTCTGCCTACCTGCCTACGCTGCCAGTGCGCAGGCGCGGCAAACCTGCAAGGCCCGCTGGGAAATGTGGTTCACTGCCCCTCACCTAAACCTGGGCGGGCGTGCCCTTGAGCGGCTCTGCACGTCGGACGGGGCTTGCGGGTCATATTTAGAAGAAGCTCCCCAATTTTTCCTTTGGAAGACTGACACTCTCTTTACTCCCTTTTGTTTTATTTATTTTATTTATTTTTTAAAAAGATTTTATTTATTTATTTGACAGAGAGAGACACAGCGAGAGAGGGAACACAAGCAGGGGGAATGGGAGAGGGAGAAGCAGGCTTCAGGTGGAGCAGGGAGCCCGATGCGGGGCTCCATCCCAGGACTCTGGCATCATGACCTGAGCCGAAGGCAGACGCCCAACGACTGAGCCACCCAGGCGCCCCTATTTATCTTTTTCTAAGATTTTGTTTTGTAAAGTAATCTCTGTACCCAACGTGGGGCTCGATCTTACAAACCTGAGATCAAGAGTCGCAGGCTCTACCGACTGAGCCAACCCGGCACCCCTCTTCACTCCCTTTTATTTTATTTTTTTAAAGATTTTATTTATTTATTTGAGAGAGAATGAGAGAGAGAGAGAGAGAGAGAGAGCACATGAGAGGGGGGAGGGGCAGAGAGAGAAGCAGACTCCCCGCTGAGCAAGAAGCCCGACGCGGGACTCGATCCCGGGACTCCAGGATCGTGACCCGAGCCGAAGGCAGTCGCCCAACCAACTGAGCCACCCAGGTGCCCCTCTTCACTCCCTTTTAAAAATGACAAAATTGGTACCGTTCCAGACAGCACTATTCTGTCTGCATCAGTTGATGGGCAGAGCATTGAAATAGGTGTTAAAATGATGTTGTATTATGAACAATAATGATAAATTTTAAGTAGCGATTGTGCGTTTCTTTCATCCAAGATTATTTCCCTTACGAAGTATGAGGTCTCTTTTTGAAATATGTAAGTTTGGAGGAATTAAATCTTGTATTGCCACAGGATGGAAATTTAATCGCCATTCGAAAACCATCCATGAGTCCCCATCACATAGAGGAAAGCCCATTATATTTAATTCAACAAACATTTATCGAAGGTCTGTAGCAGGAACTGAGACCTATTCACGCACTCCCAGCTCCACCCCCAGTTTTTTAAGGAAAGATATTTGGAGTTGGCTTACTTTATTCTTGCTGACTAACATAGTGCCAGCTAATATCATGATGCTTGCAAGCTGGATTCAGAAAGGAGTCAAAAGCTCCTTAACGAAATAATGCTGGGGGGGGGAAAATCATATCTGAGAGAGACTGTGTTGTCACTGAGTAAAATTAGTGCTAATTTGGGAGTGGTGTACATACTTCTTAGGGAATGGTGAGGAAATCAAGTCACTATGATTGGGGAAAACTGAACAAGATTTAATGTGCCCCCATTGCTCCTGGACTAGACTCTACCTTTCCCTCTGCAGTCCCCAAAGTCTGGTCAAACCTAAGATACTGAAGTTTGCAAGATCCAAAATGTGGAAGGAAGGAAATTTCTCCTCCTACATGAGGGAGTATAGAGCCTCAAAGGGGGGGAACTAGAGCAGGATATTGAAAGAGGACATTGAAGAGAGAGATTGAAGGAGACAGACAGACATAGACACCTGAGATACTCTCCCACTGGGCTCCAGCTGATTACATTAGATAAAGGCATAGCTTCTAACCTTACACATTGTAAGAGCTACCTGACAAAAAAGAATTACTTGTGCCATGAGCTTTAATTATAAAATTTTGAAGTAGTATGATATGAAAATATTAATATTAATAAAGTTTTACTTTATGTATGTGATAATGTAAAATATTGAGAATCCCCAAATTTTAAAAAATACAATCAAGAATTGTATATTTTCAAAGCTGGCAAGCTGAGGAATTATGAGTTTTTATTATTGCCACTGGGTGGTGTCAGTTTATTTGGTAAACAGAAATATCTGCAGGTTTTGTCAGTTCTCTGGTGTGGAAGGTACTTTTATGTGTCATCTTGGGTTGGCTATACTGCCCAGTGATTCAAAAACTTACTTACCTAGGTATTGCCGTGAAGGTATTTGTAGATGTAATTAACATCTGCAATCAGTTGAATTTAAGTAAAAGATATTATCCTATATAATCTGAACAGACCTTAGTCAATCAGTTGAAAGGCCTTAGAGGTAAAACTGAAATTCCCCAGGAAGAGATATTCTTCCTGAGGACTGCAGCATTAATCCTTCCCGGTAGTTTCCAGCATGTTGGCCTGCCCTACAGGTTTCAGACCTGCCTAGCAATCCCCCAAAATTGTGTAAAGCAATTCCTTGTAATAAATCTCTTAATAAATATATATATCCTACTGGTTATGTTTCTATGGTAGACCAACTAATCCATATGGTAAATGGCTTAATTATGTGATATTTACAATATGTGAGGACTTCCAGAATATATCTATTTCATAAAATGAGAATTTCTTGTATCTCCATTGTGACCCAAGTGTGTTTCCACATCAAAGTTATATTTTGGCACTTATCAGGGACCTTTACATTTTGACAAAGCATCATAATTGAATCATGTTCTAGACTGACCTAGAACTTCACTCTTACTCTGGATGCTAACTTGTTAAAATGGTATAAATGTAAAACAGCAAAAGCGGACGTAACACAAACAGTAATTGTACTCCTTGTATGATCATTAGACCAAGAGAGATGCTATGGAGTTGGGTTTTTTGGGGGGAGGCGGTGCTTTGACATTTCAAACAGAAAATCATATCTAGGGGTGTTTGGCTAGTTCAATTGGTGGAGCATGTGACTCTTGTTCTTGGAGTTGTGAATTTGAGCCCCACATTTGGTATGGAGCCTACTTAGAAGAAAGAAAAGAAAAAAAGAAAATCATATCTAAAAACTGTTAAGAAAGTTTCACATTAATCCACTAGGAGATGGCAGAGGTTGGTTGATTGTGAAGAATAGTGGGTCTCTGGGTATGACATTTTTTAAAAAGATTTTATTTATTTATTTGACAGAGAGAGACACAGTGAGAGAGGGAACAGAAGCAGGGCGAGTGGGAGAGGGAGGAGCAGGCTTCCTGCAGAACACGGAGCCCAATGTGGGGCTCAATCCCAGGACCCTGGGATCATGACCCGAGCCGAAGGCAGACGCTTAATGACTGAGCCACCCAGGCACCCCGGGGTATGAAATATTTCAGATCCATGATCATTATTGTGGGACTGGTTGGGGAATCAAGAAATCCATAAATGTTCCTTGGGACTTGGAGTGATTTCCTGGTACTCTTTGTTTGTAAGGAAATACTTCACCAAAGACTTTAATTTTTAAAAGCAGATTAAAAACCAAAGGGCTGAGGCACCTGCCTGGCTCAGTCAGAAGAGCATGTGACTCTTGATTTCAGGGTTGTGAGTTTGAGCCCCATGTTGGGTGAAAAGATTACTTAAATTAAAAAAAGTAAACAACAACAACAACAAAACCAACAAAGGACTTTATGGTATCAATATTCATTTCAAAAAGTATTATTAAAAGTTTCAAATTATCAAATGCCTATGTTATATAAATAATTACTGATACAATTCTGACCTAAAATACAGACTCCAATCAAGGTCAGGACTTGAATTGAAGATATAATTTATATCTATTTCTTGTGTTGATTTGCTACCATGAGGGTTCCTGAAACTCATAGCTTTGTTTTGATTTCATGGATCACATGGCTAATGATCTAAAATTCTGTACTGCTGCTCAAGTCCTACAAATCATGTGTTCTGATGTTATAAAACAAATTGTGTTTGTGAAAGAAAATCAAACTTTAGATTCCTCTGAAACAAGTCAGACTCCAAAGGTTTTAAGCATCATGATACCTTTCCCAAATTAAAATGTGTTTTCCCAAATACCCCATTCCAAAACAGGCTTCTTAGAATTCCATTATAGAGGTTCGTAAGAACAATACTAAATATGATTAAAGGCAATGGATGAATATATTCATTTTTTTGTTGTTGTTGCTACAAAAATTGACCAAGGATAGCCAAAACCATCTTGAAAGAGAAGAACGAAGTTGGAGGACACACACATCCCAACTTTGGAACTTACTACAAAGCTACAGTAATCAAAACCCTGTGGTACTAGCATAATGATAGATATACAGATCAAACAGAATAGAATTGAGAGTGCAGAAATAAACCCTCATATTTGTAGTCAATTGGTTTTTCACAAAGTTCCCAGAACATATAAAGGGGCAAGAATTTCAACAAATGGCTCTTCCCCTAAGCAGCCTGAGGTGACCTCTGAAAATGGTTCACTATTCGCTTGACCTAGAAAACCCTATGAAATCATGTAAATCAAGAGGTTCAAATCTTCATGTTCACTTTAAGAACACATGTGAAAGGCCATCAAGGGTATGCATATCTGAAAAGCCACCAAGTATCGGAAAGATGTCACTTTACTGAAGCAGTGTGTGCCATTCCGTCACTACAATGGTGGAGCTGGTAGCTGTGCCCAGGCCAAACAGTGGGGCTGGACACAGGGTCGGTGGTCCAAGAAGACTTTTACTGCACATGCTTAAAAATGCAGAGAGTAATGCAGAACTTAAGGGTTTAGATGTTGATTCTCTGGTCATTGAGCACATCCAGGTGAACAAAGTCCCCAAGATGCAGCAGAGAATGTACAGGGCTCATGGTCGGATTAACCCATACATGAGCTCTCCCTGCCACATTGAGATGATCCTTACAAAAAAAGAGCAGATTGTTCCTAAACCAGAAGAGGAGGTTGCACAGAAGAAAAAGATAGCCCAGAAGAAACTGAAGAAATAAAAACTTATGGCCCGGGAGTAAATTCTGCAGAATAAATGCAAATAAAAAAATAAATAAATAAAAAGAATTTCAACAAATGGTGCTGGGATAACTGGATATCCACATGCAAAAGAATGAAGTTGGACCTCTACCTCTTACCATCTACAAAAATTAGCTTAAATGGATCACAGACTTAAATGTAATAGCTGAAAAAAAGTGAGAGTACATTAGCAAACATGAAAATAGAACATTATGGTTATGAAAAATGATTGCATTATTTTTTCTTTTCAAAAATTATCTTCAAAGACATGGCAGTTATAAAGAGGTCATAAAAATGGTATAATAGGAATAATTCCTGAATAATAATAAGCTTTCATGTAAAATGACACTGGACCCAAGAAAGAGAGACTAATAAGATAAAGCACAGTTTTTCTGATATGCTTTCATGAACCCCCAGATACATGTCTGGTGCACATCATCATCATGTGCAAGGAATGTTAGATAGCCCCTTCCTGTCCTTAAAAAATAAAAAAAAGAGGCGCCTGGGTGGCTCAGTTGTTGAGCGTCTGCCTTCGGCTCAGGTCATGATCCCAGGGTCCTGGGTTTGAGCCCCACATCTGGCTCCCTGCTTGGCAGGAGGCCTGCTTCTCTCATTTCCACTGCCTGCTTGTATTCCCTCTCTTGCTGTGCCTCTGTCAAATAAATAAATAAAATCTTAAAAAAATAATTAAAGAGTTTTTGTATGTGTACTAATGAAATGTCTCCATTGATAGTTCTGAGACCCAAATCATTTTTTTTAAAGATTTTATTTATTCATTTGAGACAGAGAGATACAGAGAGAGAGTGCATAAACAGGGGGAGAGGCAGAGGGAGAGGGAGAAGCAAACTCCCTGCCGAGCAGGGAGCCCCATGTGGGGCTCGATCCCAGGACCCAGAGATCATGACCCAAGATGAAGATGGTTAAGCATCTGCTTAACCATCTGAGCCACCCAGAAAGCCCTGAAATATTTTTTTTAAGAGGGAGTGGGGGAGGGGCAGAGGGAGAGAAAGAATCTTAAGCGGGCTCCACAGGGCTTGTTCTCATGACCTTGAGATCATGACCTGAGCCAAAATCAAGAGTCGTATGCTTTACTGGCTTGAGCCACCCAGGCACTCTGAAATCTTTTAAAGTATATAAAGCAAAATTTTGTCACTTGGGGTGGGGGTATGGATATATTGATAGGCCCTAAGTGTTGGTTTAGCTTAATTCAGACAAGATATTCTGCACAATGAGGCAACCCATGTCTTCTTGGTTGAGACTACTATCAGGAGTGCCCACAGAGTTAAGAAAAGGAACCAGCCAGTGGCAAACCACTGGAAGACATTGAAACAGAGCAACAATCTCCCTAAGATCAGTTTGGGTCCACAGAGGTAGAGGACCGTTTAGCCAATAGTTAAAAAATGAATACTTTTGCATATCCTGTATAAGTCATTCAAGCAACAATTTCTCAGGTCTGAGAGTTTGCTGTTTTTGTTTCATAATTCCCCTGTGAGAAATATGATGCTGTTCCACTGGAAATACTGGAATTCTGAGACAAACCCTCTACTAGGTGGGAGTCCGAAAAGGCCAAAGCCATGTCTGAAAGGAGGCTATGAGCTTTTCAAGTCAAGTCCTACAAATGCTCAAGGTGGCAGAAGGCCTTACAATTTGGAGTATAGTGGTCATGTCCTACAGGATATTCATACAGGAGGGGATAAAGCATCAACCAATCACACACCCAAGAAGCACAAGCTCCCACAGGAGAGATGGGTCAGGAATCCAGTGTTGTAAAAATGGATCATACCCATCTTGTTCCACGAAGAACAGCATATTTGGACAGGGAGAGAGGGACAGGGCAAAGAAGAGAAAGAGAGACAGCGATGTAAGTACCCAGTCTGCAACTATCACTGGACATAGGCACTTGCTGAGTATCATGAACAAGAAGATGCATATTCATAAGTCAAGGCCTGACCCAGACACAAGAGGTGGAGGAGTGGGGAAATAAATATTCATAAAATAAAAAAGGGCACCTGGGTGGCTCAGTTGGTTAAGCGACTGCCTTCAGCTCAGGTCATGATCCTGGAGTCCCTGGATCGAGTCCCGCATCGGGCTCCCTGCTGAGCAGGGAGTCTGCTTCTCCCTCTGACCCTCCCCCCTCTCATGTGGCCTCTCTCTCTCTCTCTCATTCTCTCTCTTTCAAATGAATAAATAAATAAATCTTTAAAAAAATGTGATAGTCATTTAAATGCCCTCAAAATGGGTGAGATTACCCATTCTCTTCATTAGGAGGGGTTCATTTGGCCTGACTGAAGACCAGTGGCTGCCTGATGTCTGTTGCCTGTTCCACAAGTCACACCATGTCTTATTACACTGAATAGACCAAACAATGCAGTCTATTATAACTACAGATTATTGAAAATTTAGAGAATTTACTAGAGGAGGCAGCAATAGCACCTGGAAAAAAGTTGACTATCTGGAGAAAAGAGGAAACCAAATAGTGGATCTGAGAGCACTAAACAGGAAACCAATAGCCTAGAACAGATATCGGCAAATTTTTTCTGGAAAGTTCCGTATAGTGAAATATGTTTGGCTTCGTGGGCCATTTAGCCTCTGTTGCAGCCACTCAACTCTGCTGCTATTGCACAGAAACAGCCATAGATAATATATAGACAAATAACTCTGACTTTGTGCCAATAAAACTTTATTTATAAAGAAAGGCAGCAGGCCAAGTTTGGCCCACTAACTCTAATTTGCTGACCCCAGCCGCAGATCAACTAATATCCTAGCATTAGAGGTGAACTACCACACCAGTCGGTCATCAAACCTGTGGAGGGCGCCTGAGTGGCTCAGTCGTTAAGCGTCTGCCTTCGGCTCAGGTCATGGTCTCAGGGTCCTGGGATCGAGTCCCACATCGGGCTCCCTGTTCTGTGGGAAGCCTGCTTCTCCCTCTCCCACTCCCCCTGCTTGTGTTCCTGCTCTCGCTGTCTCTGTCAAATAAATAAATAAAATCTTTAAAAAAAAAAAAAAACCTGTGGAGACCGAAGGTGTAATGGGAATTAACTGTAAGAAGATGGAGGTGGAGGGGAAAAAGCTGCCTTAGGCCAAGTGTGCAGCAGATGAATGGGAGTTGAAGTTGGAGATATAGGCTTCAGGTTAGGCAGGAGATGAACCAAGGGGAAGAATTTACATATTATGATAACTGAGGTGGGAAGGCACTGAGGGGTTATAGGCCATGTAAAATTTTAAAGATTTTATTTTTTAATTTTTTAAATGTAATCTTCACCACCATTGTGGGACTTGAACTCAGGACCCTATGTTCAAGTGTTGCATGTTCTACAGACTGAGCCAGCCAGGGACACCAGGTATGTAAAATTTTAAATAAATTTCTATTTCAAAAGGTCACTGTGGGGCCTCTGGGTGGCTCAGTCGTTAAGCGTCTGCCTTCGGCTCAGATCATGATTCCAGGGTCCTGGGATCAAGCCCCGCATCGGGCTCCCTGCTCGGCGGGAAGCCTGCTTCTCCCTCTCCCACTCCCCCTGCTTGTGTTCCCTCTCTCACTGTGTCTCTCTCTGTCAAATAAATAAATAAAATCTTAAAAAAAAAAAAAGGTCACTGTGGCTACTAGATGAAAAAATGGGATGTGGTAGGTTGAAAAGGCCCCCCCTCCAAAGGATATCCACATCAAAATTGCATTCTGTGAATGCTCTTATTTACAAAGAGGACCTTTGCAGATGCAACTAAAATAAGGATCTTTTTTTTAGTTAATTAATTAATTAATTTGAGAGACAGTGAGAGAGAGAAAGAGAAAGAGACAGAGCACGAGCCAGGGGAGGGACAGAGAAGCAGACTCCCCATGGAGCGGGGAGCCCTACGTGGAACTTGATCCAAGGACTCTGGGATCATGACCTGAGCCAAAGGCAGATGCTTAACCGTCTGAACCGTCTAGGGACCCTTAAAATAAGGATCTTGAGATAAGGAGAGAATCCTGGATTACTGAGGTGGGCCCTAAACCCAAGGACAAGTGTTCTCATAAGAAAAAGGCAGAGGGTAGGGTGCCTGGCTAGTGCAGTTAGTTAAGTGTCTGACTCATGGTTTCAGCTCAGGTCATGATCGCAGGATCTTGGGATTGAGCTCTGTGTCAGACTCCACACTCAGTGTGGAGTCTGCTTGAGATTTTCTCTTCCTCTCCTTCTGCCCCTACTGCTCATGCAGTCTTTCTTTCTAAAATAAATAAAATCTTTAAAATAAAAAAATATATATAAAAGAAAAAGACAAAGACACACAAAGAAGGTGGTATGAAGATAGAGAGTGGATTGGTGTGGTCACAAGCCAAGGCACACCAAAGAATGCCAGCAACCACCAGAAGGTAGAAGACACAAGGATTGCATTCACTCCCTAGAGCCTTGAGAGGGAACGCTGCCCTTCTGACAACTTGATTTCAGATTTCTGGCTTCTAGAACTGTAAGAGAATACATTTCTGTTGTTTAAAGCCACCAATTTTGTGATAATTTGTTACAGCAGCTTCAGGAAACGAGTACATGGGGTAAGAAAAGAAGTAAGGAGACCCTTTAGGAGGGCGCCTGGGTGGCTCAGTTGGTTAAGCAACTGCCTTCGGCTCGGGTCATGATCCTGGAGTCCCGGGATCGAGTCCTGCATCGGGCTCCCTGCTTGGCGGGGAGTCTGCTTCTCCTTCTGACCCTCCTCCCTCTCGTGCTCTCTATCTCTCATTCTCTCTCTCTAAATTAAATAAATAAAATCTTAAAAAAAAAAAAGGAGACCCTTTAGGAGCCTAAATAATCCAGATGACTGATGCTCATAGTTTGGTCTAGGATGATGGCAGTGAAGAAGGAGACAGGTTGTCAGAATAGAGGGCTGTTTTAAACTAGGACTTGGAACAGACTGAACATGAGCTAATGAGACCTTGGTTTCTGGCTTAAGAAATGAGGATGATGGCATTACTAATTACTGAGACAGGGAAGGAACCAGTGTGAGTTCACTTTGGATGTATTGTGTTTAAGATGCTGGAGAATTGGGGCGCCTGGGTGGCTCAGTCATTAAGCGTCTGCCTTTGGCTCAGGTCATGATCCCAGGGTCCTGGGATCGAGCCCTGCATCGGGCTCTCTGCTCGGCGGGAAGCCTGCTTCTCCCTCTTCCACTCCCCCTGCTTGTGTTCCCTCTCTCACTGTGTGTCTCTCTCTCTCTGTCAAATAAATAAATAAAATCTTAAAAAAAAAAAAAGATGCTGGAGAATCATCAAGAGGAAATGTAGAGGGGTGCCTAGGTGGCTCAGTCAGTTGAGCATCTGACTCTTGAGTTTGGCTCAGGTCATGATCTCAGGGTCTTGGGATGGAGCCCCATATCAGGCTCTACTCTCAGCATGAGATCTGCTTGAGATTCTCTCTCTCCCTCTTCCCTTCCCTCCCCCTGTGCGCCCTCTCTCAAATAAATAAATAAATCTTAAAAAAAAAAAGGCCTGGTATCACACTGCCATATTCTATAGTGGACATCTTTGCATATACACACCAGATGATTATTTCCATAATTCTAGCAGTGGAACTGGTGAGTCAGAAGGTATAAACATTTACATTTTGGTCACACTTGTGGTTATTATTTTATTTTAAGCCATGGTAAACAATGAAACATAAGGATGCTATGAAAATAAGTCCTCTTATTGCTGGTGACAGTTTAATTAGTACAACTTTAAACAAAGCAACTTATTAACATATATCAAGAGATTGAAAAATGTTTATACCTTTTACCTTTTGGCAATCCTACTCTGGGAATCTCTACCTAAGGAAATAAATAAATGAAAAAGTAGAATTTAGCATTGTTTATGGTATGACTGGGGCATAACTTAAATATTCTTCATTAAATAAGTCATGAAAAATGACAGTCTCCATTAAAATACTATACAGTCATTAAAACAATGGTTATGAAGACTGTAATAACATGATAGAAATATATATCTCTCTATATATAATTACAATTGTATAAAAAGAAACACAAGGATATCCATGTTATGTTAGAGTATTGGGCTTAATGTGGCTTTTCTTTGTCATCCTTTCTGTAATGTGGATGATTTTTGTAGAAAAAATGATACTTGTTAAAGGTTGGGATACAGACATTATCAAAGAAAGAAAAGTCAGGTAGAAACAAGCTTTCATGGAGATAGACATGTTGATGCTAAACTTCATATGAAAAAATAAACATGCCAGAATAGTCAGGAAAAGACTAGAAAAGCTACAAGGATGGACAAGCTCTACAATATCAAGCACAATATAAACGCTTTCTAATGAAAACATTGCATTACTAACTACTACATGAATAAATAAACCTGGAATAGAATAGAAAATCTGGAAATAGATGCAAGTCCATATAGAACCTCAGTATATGATAAAAAATGGCATCTCAAATCACTGGGGCGAAGTGAGACTTTTTCATGAAGGTGCTTAGGAAAATTGGTTAGTCATTTTATGAGGAAAGAGTTAAAATAGGTCTGGTTGCTTAATCTCTCCTGTCTTCATGGGAACCTAGAACCATGACTGACCCTTGGTCAGCCTCTGGGAATATGGCCCTCAGAATATTTTTGTGTACGTGTATGTCAGTGATTGATGATTTTGCTGTGTACACCTGAAGCAATGGACTGTGCTGTCCCAGCTTGTCAGATTACTTTACACAAACATTGAGACTGATGATTTGC
This sequence comes from Callorhinus ursinus, assembly GCF_003265705.2. Lineage (NCBI taxonomy): Eukaryota > Metazoa > Chordata > Mammalia > Carnivora > Otariidae > Callorhinus > Callorhinus ursinus. The sequence goes on along the minus strand of NW_027397082.1, from coordinate 17,277,791 downwards.
ATGCATTTGATTTCACTGTTGGGGTCCTGAATGTGGGTTGCCAGGGCTGGTTGTGCAGTAGGATAGGCCTCTCATATGACTAGCCTTCCCACAAATGCCTTAGATCCCAAAACTCAAAGATTCCTTGGGCAGAAGCATATCACATTTGTCTTTGTAATTTGACGGCAGAAAGAAAGCATGTCTATGTGGGCTTGGATGGGAAAGATGTAAAAGCCTGTGTTTGGCCTCTCTGGACTCCGCCAATGTATATCTTCCTGCTCCTTTGCTCTGCATCCTTTGCTGTAATCAACTCTAGCCTTGAGTATAGCCTGCAATTAAGTCTTATGAATGCTTTTAGCGAATTGCCAAACTTGAGAAGATTGTGGTATTTTTGTTTAAAGATTTTAAGTAATCTCTACACCCCCCAACATGGGGCTCGAACTCACAACCCCGAGATCAAGAGTCACATGCTTAACAACTGAGGCAGCCAGGCATTCCAGTTGTGGGATTTTCCTTCCTTCCTTCCTTCCTTCCTTCCTTCCTTCCTTCCCTTCCCTTCCTTCCCTTCCTTCCCTTCCTTCCTTCCGTCTGTCCTTTTTTTTTTTTATTAAAGATTTTATTTATTTGTCAGAGAGAGAAAGAGAGAGAGCACAAGCAGGGGGAGTGGCAGGCAGAGGGAGAGGGAGAAGAGGCTCCCTGCTGAGCAAGGACCCCCCCGAACGTGGGGCTCAGATCCCAGGACCCTGGGATCATGACCTGAGCCAAAGGCAGATGCTCAACCGACTGAGCCACCCAGGCATCCATTTTTTTTCCCTTAAAGATTTTATTTATTCAGTTGTGGGATTTCTGAAACACTTTTGAAAAAAAAATAGATTCATACCTCACCTCATATACAAGATTCAGTCCCAAACCAATTAGAGAGCTCATTGGAAACTATACAAGCTCCAGAGGAAAACATGGGTGAATTCCTCTTTAGGTGAAAGGAAAATCTTTCTATGGTTCCAAATCCAGATGCAATAAAATAGTTGGTAACTCTGACTTCATAAAACACACTTCTGGGGGCACCTGGGTGGCACAGTTGGTTAAGTGTCCTACTCTTGTTTCAGCTCAGGTTGTGATCTCAGGGTCATGAGATGGAGACCCATGTCAGGCTCTATGCTGAGCATGGAGTCGGCTTCAGATTCTCTCTTCCTCTCCTTCCGCCCCTCCTGCTCGTGCTCTTTCTCTCTCACTCAATATATGAATAAATCTTAAAAAAAAAAAAACACTTCTGCAAGCCCCCAAAATATAAACAATATGAAAAGATAATGGCCAAACCAGGAGAAAGTATTTGCAACACATATCTCAGATAAAGAACTAATATGCTAAACAGATAAAAAACTCAAAAAAATTAGAGGAAAAAGATAAAACTTAGTCCCCCACAGTAATATAAAAACAGCTCCAAAATATGAAAAGATGTTCAAGCTCTCTAATGATAAGACAAAATATAAACTAAAATACATATCGACTAAGGTGGCTGAGATTACTGGGTCTGGTCAAGATAATTAGTGCTTCACTCTGTATTTCCCACTCAATACAGGTAAAAACTCTGGACAGAATACATGGAACGGCTATCTACAGACTTTAGAATGCAAATGGCAAGAGGCAGGTTGGGGAAGGCAACTGGAACTCAAAACTACAACTGACCCATCACTGCATTTCCCATTTTGTTTTCCCTCTGGTATCTCCTGGCCTGGACTCAAACACAAGCTGAAACACAAAACTGTGTACCAGGTGTGGTCAGAGAGAACTCCAAGAGAAATCCTCTCTCATGGTTTGAGAAACAGCAAAGGGGGCCTCTGTAGGTCATAAACTGTGATGGAAATCCAACGTTTGTTGTTTTTCCATTCTCTCTCACACCAGTCCCTTGGCACATCCATAGTGGCAATGGAGGGGGGGATGGTAGTGGAGGCCAGGCAGGCATCTAAAACTCTGAGGGGAGAACTCTGATCCCAAGAGCAGGGGGGGATCCCCACTACTGTTTTCACTGTATATCCTTTTGCTTCTTGGTTCCACAGCAGTTGCATTTTCAGGGAGTACACAACAGAGTGAGAAAACTAAAGCCCACTCCCTTTTCTAGCTAGAGGACCAGAAAGGAAAGTATTGGGGAGATTAAGATCAATAAAATGGTCCCATAAAGTTGGGTTTATCCTCAAGCTGCATATACATGATCTGAGCCTAATCAATGTTCCATAGGTTTTAAGAACTGAGATACAAGGTATGCCACTGCCCAGAAATGTCCTTAATTTGATAAAGGGCATTTATAAAAATCCCACAGCAAACATCATACTTAATAATAAAAAACTAAGTATTTTCTCCCTAAGACAAGGAATGAAGTATGTCCACTTTCACCTCACCACTCATATTCAACACCATATTGCAAATCCTAGCTAATGCAATAAGACAAGAAAAAGAAATAAAAGGCACACGATTGGAAAGGACATAATGAAACTGTTTGTGACATAGTAATAAATATACATTTAGTCTCTGTGCCCCTTCCCTCTAGCATATGACTCAAAACCTATGGAATCTCTGAAGTAATAAGGGTCTTTTTGTATGCTAATGAGATGATTGGTGGCTGAGGACACCTGGATAGTCTCAGGATGAGGTCTGGAACCAACCATGTGATTCGAGGGTTGGAACATTCAGCCTCATCCCCCTGGTGTGAGTTTAAATTTAGGAACCAAACAAGATGGTAAATTCACACTGGTGGCTGGCTCCCCTATCACACCCAACCTGAGATGGCACCAAAATCGACAGATCTGTAAAAACTGTGAAAATCCTGAGGGTATGTGTGTGTGCACATGTGTGCACATGTGAGTTGGCAAACAGGGCGTGATAGAGCCCAGACAGTGACACTACAGACTTTCCTCCTTTTGGTGCATCCTTCACGTTTTCCCAATGCTGGGCTTCTGCCTCTCCCTCTGCATATACCTATTAGCCAAGGAGCTGATACCTTCAGTGAAATACAAATTCATAGAGAAAAGTAATGAGTTATAGGAGGGATGAGATAACAGATTAAATGCATCAGACGAAAAGATAATTTAAATAAATATACATCCTTAAAAAGAAAAGAGTTCATATTAGTTATATCATGGGTACTTGATTTGGGCACTACTGACATTTTGGGCCAGACAGTTCTATGCTGTGGTGGGACGGGGCTGTCCTGTGCATTGTGGTAAGTTTAGGAGCATCCCTGGCTTCTACCAGGATTCCAGAAGCACCACCCTGAGATGTAAAAACCGAAAGTGTCTCCAGATACTGCCAAATGTCCCCAGGGGGGACAAAATCTCCCAACTGGGTTGAAGCAGGATAATAAATCATGAAGAACCAATTCAAAATACTATGGAAAATATAATGGTTGAAGTAAATAACTTAATAAATGGGTTATATAACAATAGGGATCTAGGCTGAGAATGAATGATTTCACTGAAAAATCAAGTAGAGGAACCCTTCTAGAAGGTATTAGGAAGGGATAAACATGAAAATATGAAAGCAGACCTAGAAGATAGAAGTGTAAGTATCAATATCTGTTTACAAGAATACAAGAAGAGGGGTACCTGCCTGGCTCAGTCTGTTAAGCATCTGTGTTCGGCTCAGGTCATGATCCCAGGGTCCTGTGATTGAGTCCTGCATTGAGCTCCCTGCTCAGCGGGGAGTCTGCTTCTCCCTCTCCCCATCTCCCCTGCTCGCGCTCTCTCTCTCAAATAAATAAATAAAAATCTTTTTAAAAAAACCAAGAATATAAGAAGGGGAAAAAGAGAAGGGAGAAAATATTTGTAGATATAATGCTTCTAAGTTCCCAGAATTTAAAAAAAAAAACAAACTCAGATTGAATGGGTGCATAAAGGGCCAATCAGGATAGACATGAAAAATCTAATCCTAGATACATTAGAGTAAAATGAAAGAACACTGAAGAGAAAGAGAAACATCCAGAGAGAAACAGTAGCTCTCCTGTAAAGGAAAAAGGTACAGATTGATACCTGACTTCCTAAAACACACTAAGAAGAGAGTAGGAGAATGGGAGTAGGGATTAGAAAGGAAGGGGAAAAGAGAAACAAAAATTAGAAGTAGGCCTTGCAGTTACTCAGTATACTTATCTCTTCTGTGGTATAACAGGAAAACCACTCTACTTGTCTGAGGTACCAACCCAGACATTTTGGAACTTAAGAAACAAAGGCAGGTGAAAGGTGGACCCTACAGAGGGAAAGGGGGTGGCTGTACTTTTGTGAGTCCCAGTATGTGGGCTTCAGCTGTAGAGGTAAACCCAGTTCCTAGGATCTGATTCTTGAGACTAATATATGCATCAGAATGTTAATATACTATTTGTAAAGGCGTAAAACCACCTTCCAGGGAATAATAAACATGCCTGAGCTTGTTATTCATGGCTTCTCTCATCTAAGTGCTCAATTCTTTACCAATTATCAAGTTATTTAGTAAATACTGAATCAGAAAAATTAGTTCAATGATCCTAAGGAAAAGGACAAATTCTCCCCACCTCATAAGTGTGCACATGAGATTCAGGTTCTCTCTCTATTGATCAGTGCTGGGTAAATGCTAAGCAAGTCTTCTTAAAAGAAAGAAAGAAACAAACAAACAAAGGCGCCTGGCTGGCTTAATTGATGGGAGTATGCAACTCTTGATCTTGGGGTTGAGTCCCCACATTAGGTGTAGAGATTACTTAAAAAAATAAAATAAAATCTAAAAAAAAAAAATGCTAACCAGTTCTTAGTCATCTCCCACTACCCCCTACTCCCACCAGGTTTCCATAATCTTATTTATTTAAAAAAGTTTTTTTAAGATTTTTTAAATTTATTTATTTGACAGAGACATGGTGAGAGAGGGAACACAAGCAGGGGGGAGTGGGGGAGGGAGAAGCAGGCCTCCCATGGAGCAGGGAGCCCAATGTGGGGCTTGATCCCAGCACCCTGGGATCATCACCTGAGCCGAAGGCAGATGCTTAACCACTGAGCCACCCAGGCACCCCCATAATCTTACTTTAGATATCCAGTTAGATTAGCTTCATATTCCCATCTTGAGATCACCCTGAACATCATAACTGGACTCTAGCAAACATTTACAGAACAGCTTTTATGGTGAAGGAAAAATAACCAACAGCTATTTATTATGTGTTAGGTATCATATACACATTATCTCATTTAATCCTTACACAACTCTGTGAGGTAGGTACTATTATTAATCCTATTTTAGAAATTGGGCAACTTGAGTTAAGTAACTTGATCCAGGTCATTCAGCTACTCAACAAGTTTGAAAGAAACTAGTAGGACTTAAAAACCAACAACAGGAATAACTGTGCTAGATCTTCCCAACTCCCCAGGCTCACTTTTCTTGTCTGCACCCATCCCCAGAATTTTGAGATTCAAATGAAATAAAATATCAGCAAGGTTTTATAACCTATGAAGCATATTCCAAAATGGCACATACTATTTATAAAAATATACAATTAAAATGCAGTTTATTTGTAATAAAGGATAACATTGCACGAATACAGAATGTACATATTTCACAATGACAAAATTTAGGTATTTAAAAACTTTTTATTGAATTATAACATACATACTGTAAAGTTCACAAAACTTAAGTGTGTAGCTTAATTTTTACAAAGGTAAAAACTGCAAAAAAATAAAAAGTCACCACCACCCAGATGAAAATATAAAACATTACCAGTATCTCAGAAGCCTCCTGGCTATGGGATATGCTTTTGAGTTAGAGACCTGGATTCGAATTTTGACACTTTCACTTTCTTCTTGCGTGACTTTGGCAAGTTGTTTAACCTCTTTGGGTTTCGGTTGAGCCACCTGTAAAGAGAGGATAATACTGCCTTATAAGACTGGTGAATTAAAGGAGGTCATAACATGTAAAATGTCTCTCACGGTGCCTAAAAATAGCGGGTCTTCAGTGAACGGCAATTATTACAGTCAAATGTTACAGGCGGTCGCCACCTCCCACTTCCTGCCTTTCTGTCACTCACTTTTGAAACTTGCTCTTGCTCCTATTCTTTTTCTCCTCCTTTCTCGCCCCTCCTACTGCCGTACATTGCCTTCCCAAGGTGTCGTAAAACGCTCCTCCCCGCCCTCCATGTGGCGAAAACGCAATCACGCTTGACGGCGCGAGGTGGCTCAGCCGCAAGATGGCGGCGCTGGCGGAGGAGCAGACGGAGGTGGCGGTCAAGTTAGAGCCGGAGGGACCGCCGACGCTGCTACCTCCGCAGGCGGGGGACGGCGCTGGCGAGGGTGGCGGCGGCACTACCAACAACGGCCCCAACGGCGGCGGCGGGAACGTTGCGACGGCGTCGTCGTCGGCCGGCGGGGATGGTGGGACCCCCAAACCCTCGGCGGCTGTCTCCGCCGTTGCTCCGGCGGGGGCGGCCCCGGTGCCCGCCGCTGCTCCGGAGGCCGGCGTTCCCCACGACCGACAGACTCTGCTGGCCGTGCTGCAGTTCCTGCGGCAGAGCAACCTCCGCGAGGCCGAAGAGGCGCTGCGCCGTGAGGCCCGGCTGCTGGAGGAGGCAGTGGCGGGCACCGGAGCTCCGGGAGAGGCGGACGGCGCCGGTACAGAGGCGGCTAGCGCGCTTCTCAGCCGGGTCACAGCCTCGGCCCCCGGCCCCGCGGCCCCTGACCCTCCGGGCACCGGCGCTTCGGGGGCCGCCGCCGTCTCGGGCTTAGCGACAGGTCCTGCGGCTCCGGGGAAAGGTGAGCCGCGGAGTCCCGGGGAGGCAGGGCAGTAAGGGGAGCAAGCCGGGAAGGCAGAGGCTGGCAGGCCTGCACCTCTGCGGGCTTGTTTTGAATTTCCTGGGCCCGCCTCTAGGGCCACATGCCCGCCCCTTTCTCTAGTGCGCCGGCTGCGCAGTCAAACCCTCTTCCAAGCTGTCAGTTCCAGTGAGAGGCTGAGGAGAGCTGTTGAGCAGAGGGTGGGCGCCGAGAGGCGGGGACCTTCAGGCTTTTGGTCCCTTTCTTCTTTCTTGGGTTCTTGAGCCTTGGCAGGTCTGCATTAACATTAACAATATTTATACAGTCTGTTACTTCAGACTTAGTGAATCAGATCATGTAGAGGTGGAGTCTAGGAATCTCCATTTTTGAATATATGCTTCCAAGTGGTATTGACGTATGGCAAAGGTTGAGAATCATTCATTTAGGAATAGACTTTGGGACAGACCTGGGTTCAGACTCTGTCTCTGTTGGTTTTACTTGTGTGATGCTAATTCTTCCTGAGAGCAAGAGTTCCCCCCCTCTATTAAATGGATTATTGTGAGGCTCAGATATAATATATATAAAATGCCTGGTACTGATAAATTTATGCCTAGCACCTAACACTTAACACCTGAGACCTCCTTCCCCAGCCTTTTCCTAGCAACTGTAATTGCAAAGTCCATGCAGTAAAATTCATACACAATATGAGGTCTCAAAGGTGATCCTGAGCTGATAATAAACGTTTATTGAATTAAATTGTCTAGTGCAGAGCCTCTAGCCAAATTAATCTGTATTTATGAGACCTAATCTTTGCAGCATTGCCAGAAGTGAAGTATGAATATGTAGCATTGTATCCCACAAATAGAAATGTGCAAAAATATGACTGAGAGGAATCTTTTCTGAATGCTGAACTTTGTGAATGAACTATAAGATGGATGAATTATGTTGGTTATTTTTCTGTAATCTCTCCTCTCTTCGGAAACTTGACTTATCATAACTCAGAAACCAGTAAGAAGGAAAAGAGGCCATGAGAGTAACCGAAATAACTTAAAACATTTGTGCAGTGAAGAGCACAGCAGTATTATAATTGCAACTTAAAATTTTCCAACAATCAAACTGATTAGATTGACGGGTTATCATTGTTTGGTATTGCAATATTACAAATAAATACTCATGTTTTCTGCTTTGGAATGATGTTTTTGGAAATTATTTTAAGCATATAAATTGAGTTATCTTTTGGAAACAAATAAGGCTCGGCCTTCCCACCCTTAAAATGCTTGCATTTTATAAGGAGTGAGATAGATGTACACATATCCTACAGGATAGGATGTGTTATAGGAAAGTTGCAAAATATTTAGGTAGCTCAGAGAGCTGGGAATCTTACTTCAGCGCTTGGCTTGGTGGTGGTGGGTGCCATTTACATTGAGCCTTGACAGAAGATTAATATAGTTGTTTGATTTGCACATATCCCGTTTTATGAATTTTGTCTTTGAGGTAGCTGCGGGAAAAATAATGAACCTTTTTGTTACTGATTTGAAAATTTTATTTTAAGATATGGACAAGCTGAAGGAGTTTGGGATAGGTGACTGAAACAAAATGAAAATCCCATTGAAAGATTGTATGATTGTGTTGGGGAAGAGACTTTGAGAGGAGCGGGACAAACATCTGAGAAGCAGTTTACCTCTGGACCTTAGCAAAGCAGCCTTAGTCACTTGGTATGTATCAGTCATTTTTTGAAGGTTGTTCTTCATTTTTTAAACAGTTGGAAGTGTAGCTGTAGAAGACCAGCCGGATGTCAGTGCTGTGCTGTCAGCCTACAACCAACAAGGGGACCCCACAATGTATGAAGAATACTATAGTGGACTGAAACACTTCATTGAATGTTCCTTGGACTGCCATCGGGCAGAGTTATCCCAACTCTTTTATCCTCTGTTTGTACACATGTATTTGGAACTAGTCTACAATCAACATGAGAATGAAGCAAAATCATTTTTTGAGAAGTATGTGAATTTTATATATATTATATATATAGCACATATATATAATGTATATACACATTTGTAACCACACAAATGTAAGATTGTAACTGAAAAAGTATTTCATGAAGGAGAGGTACCTGGTGCTAGGAGAACCTAAAAAGAGGGAGTTTGATCTAGTTGGAGAAGTCAGGGAAGCCTCCCAGAGGAAGTGATGCTTGAGGTAAGATCAGAAGGTTGGGTAGGAGGTAACCAGATGAAGAGAAGAGGGAAAAGCATGTGTGACACCTCTGGTGGGAGGGATCATGGTAGGTACAGAGATGAAAGAAGGCCACTGTGGCTGGAGTAGAGTACAGGGTCGAAGCTGGGCTGGAACAGTCAGGTTCTTGGGTCATGTTGAGGGTCTTTGTTTATCATGAGACCAGTAGTGGGTTGTATTGGGTAGTATTAGATTTGGCTGAGATTCCCTGAAAACTCCAATAATAATGGCATAAATAAAAGTTTATTTTTTGTTTTTATCCTAAGAGCAGTAGGAAGCTGTGTTAGGATTAAATTAGACTGAGAGTGACTGAAAACCCAAACAATAGAGGCTTAAATATGATAAAAGTTTATTTCTCTCTCATAAAGGTTAGGCAGTCCAGGACTGGTATAGAGTCTTTGATTACCAGGGACCTAGGCTCTCTCCATCTTGATGCTCTTCCATCCTTGTCATGCAGCTTCGTCCTATGGCATGAGATGGCTCTTTGGCTCTGTGCAGTCACATCAGTGTTATAGTCAGCTGGGAGGGCATACATCCTTCCTCGAAGTTGCACATACCTCTTCCTTTTTTTATGTCGTTAGGCAACAGCTACAATTACCTACAAGGGAGGTAGGAAGTGTGGCCTTTGCCTAGGTGTTTATGTGCTCAGCTAATATTCAGATAGTCTGTTGTGAAGGAAGAAAGAACAAATGGATGTTTGGGGACAATGAGGTGTCTCTGCTACAGAAGCCATTGAAGGACCATGTCCTTATTAGATTTGCATTAAAAAAATTTTTTTTAAAGTGATCTCTTCCACTCAGCGTGGGACTGGAACTCACAACCCCGAGATCAAGAGTTGCACGCTCTACCACCTGAGCCAGCCAGGCGTCCCGATTTGCATTTTGAAAGGACCTTTATGCAGTTGGGAAAATAGATGGTGGTGAGGGGGAACAGAGTGACTTTAGAGTGACCAGTTTGGGAGGTTATTGTAGTGGTTCTCAACTGGGGGTAATATTATTCCTGCTTCCCCTTGGCTATTTGAAAATGCGTGGAGGTGTTTTGGTTGTCATAATGACTAGGGTGGGGAAGAGCAGGTGGCTTAGGGATGCCAAGTGTTCTAATATGTGTGGGTAGTGCCACTTAGCAAAGAATTGTTCTGCCCCAAAATGTTCTGTTGAGAAACACTAGACTAGGGTACAGTAGTGTTTGTGAAGGTAAGTAGACATATTGGTGAGGCAGTTGGTGATGGATTGGATATGGAAGTGAGGGAGATGAAGGTATTATTGATAACCCCTAGGTTTCTGGCTCCCCCATCGGGATGGGGGAGTGCCTTTCACTAAGATAGAAAATCCTGAAAGAGGACCTGGTTTGTCAGGTTGTGGAGTAATCCTGACTTCGGATTTGAATATGCCTTTGACTCATTTAAGAGATACCAAGTTGATAGATGAATGATATATAAGGCTCTGGAGCTCTGAGGAGATGTAGGGACTGGAGCCATAAATTGGAGTTGTGTGTAATATTGATGGATATGGATGAGATTGTCTGGGGTGGGGGTGGGGGTTATGAAATAAGTCAATGAGAGGGCTAGACCTGGGCCTTGAGGAACGCCAACATTTGGAGTAGAAGAGATAGAAAAAGAGTAGAAGAGATGGCCAAGTAGAAGAGGTATGTAAGGAGAGGTCAGAGAAGTAGGAAGAAAATCAGGAGGGTATTGAGTTATAGAAGCCAAAGAAAGGAGAGTTAAAAAGGAGGCGGTACTTAACAGTTTGAATGAGAGCATTTTAGTACAAGCAATAGACCCAAAAGCTGGCATTTGTCAGGTAACACAAGTAGTGGTAATACAGGAATAATAGAACTCGGGACACTTAGCTTCTATGCCATTATATCCATTCATTATTGTATGATATCTAATAGAAGGTCTATAAAGCAAATGTTCTGTAGCTCAGCATTTTTGAAAAAATTAACAAAGGCTGATGATGACAGAACTTCTACTCTAACCTAATTTTTCTTATAGTATTGTCATCAAAAAATCTCTTTCTCTCCCAGTCTCATGGGATAGCCATCTCTTCACATAGGAAGCTAGAATATCCTGGGGGACTCTGTCTCCTTGTTATGGGCAATCTCAGCCCTTGCCCAGACACCATGCTCAGATGAGGTTATGGGCAGTGACTGATGTGAACACCAGGATGCTGAGATTTCTAATTTCACTGAAATCTTAGACAGAAACAAATCTTGATGAGTCATAAAAGGGTAACACGGGTAACAGTTTAGGCATCTATTGGCTGTGTATCAGAGCTAGAGCCTAGTATCTTATGTTTAGTCATTGTTCTCTAAATGTTTTTGCATTGTTTGCTGCTCTTAGTGAGTGCCAAATATATGATCTTTAATTTTACTTTATCAGGAAAATTAAGATTTATAGAAACAAAAGTACATTTAAATTTACTAATTGTCACCAAGGCTGAAAGCTTTACTTAAATTACCTTTGGTAATGGTGAGTAAATGCAAGTGTTCATTCTTTGGTATCAACATTTGTTTGTCCTTTAGTCATATTATTTTACTGATGTTTAATAAATATGTCTGGTATTAAGAATATAAGAAGTCATTGAAAATGGTGGGTTTTATGAGAATGCCATGTATTGATTATTGTTAAGAGGCTGGGTGATAGGTTCATTGAGTTAATTATACTAGTTTCTACTTTTGTATATGTTTGAAACTTTCCATAATAAAAAGTTTTTAAAAGTGGGTTTTGAGAGAACATAAAATTTAGTAAAGCAGAAATTCTAATTCAAATGTCTACCAGTGGTGGATATCTTTCATTCACTTATGGTATTTATTTCAAATTCTCTTAAAATGTTAATGATACATTTCATTAGAGAATTAAATTTTTAAATTTCAGGATGAATTCAGAAACTGAATTGTAATCATTTTGAAATGAATTACTTCTGATCCTGTAGCTTAGTCCAGGATTATTCAGACTGCTACGTTGAAAATATTCTGGGATGTTTATAAATATATGGGGGAGAGCAGATCCCTTAATGATTACATTGAAAAATGACTTTTTAAAATCACTGAAACAGGTTCCATGGAGATCAGGAATGTTATTACCAGGATGACCTACGAGTATTATCTAGTCTTACCAAAAAGGAACACATGAAAGGGAATGAGACCATGTTGGATTTTCGAACAAGTAAATTTGTTCTGCGTATTTCCCGTGACTCGTACCAACTCTTGAAGAGGCATCTTCAGGAGAAACAGAACAATCAGATATGGAACATAGTTCAGGAGCACCTCTACATTGACATCTTTGATGGGATGCCGCGTAGTAAGCAACAGATAGATGCGATGGTGGGAAGTTTGGCAGGAGAGGCTAAACGAGAGGCAAACAAATCAAAGGTATGGGAATAAACCTAAGAACTATATAATGCAGATTATGAAAAACTGTAGCATTTCCATCTACATAATTTACACATTTTTCTTATAGCTAGTTTGGGAATAACTGTACCCTATATACTAAGTTTCATGTTCTAAGGATGATGTGTAAATTAGTGAGAATTTGGGAATGGTTGCATTTAACAGAACCCTGACTACAGTGACTGAAACAGATAAGGGATTTTGCATACATATATAATGAATTGCAAAGGAAAGCCCTCTTGCTCTGGCATAAGGGCTCCACAATGCCATCAAGGGGCCTGGCTCCTTCTAGTTTCTCCTCCATCATCTTTAGAATGTGGCTTTCTTCTCTGTGCTCCCAAATGGCTGTTGTAGCTCCAGCATTGCACCTGCATTCCAGGAAGGCAGAAGGGGGAGGACAAAAGGCATATCCCTGCTAAATCTCTTTCTTATCAGGAAAACAGTATTTTTTTCCTAAAACCCTACCCAGTATATTTGTGTGTACATCTGTTGGCCAGAATGACATTATATGGCTAGTCCCAGCTGCAAGGGAGTCTGGGAATAGAAATGATTTAACTGAGCATATTGCTGCTCCAGCAAAATCAGGGTTCTGTTAGTAAGGAAGAAGGGGAGATTGGCTATTGGGTAGACAAGTACAGAATCTGCTTCAGGGTATAAATTACTATATTGTAATTGTGAGTCATCCTATCAAGATATGAAAAGGATGTATTGATGAATGAAATATTAATTTTGAAATTGTTGACTCTTTTGACTTGTAGGTATTTTTTGGTTTATTAAAAGAGCCAGAAATTGAGGTGCCTTTGGATGATGAAGATGAAGAAGGAGAAAATGAAGAAGGAAAACCTAAAAAGAAGAAGCCTAAAAAAGATAGCATTGGATCCAAAAGCAAAAAACAAGATCCCAACGCTCCACCTCAAAACAGGTGAGGAAAAAACTTCAGGAACATGTGTGGAGGTTTAGGATGAACTATTATTATAGAGAATTCAGTTTCTTAATAGACTGATTTTCAGTCTGTTTTTCTTTCACAGAATCCCTCTTCCAGAGTTGAAAGATTCAGATAAGTTGGATAAGATAATGAATATGAAAGAAACCACCAAACGAGTACGCCTTGGGCCAGACTGTTTACCCTCCATTTGTTTCTATACATTCCTCAATGCTTACCAGGTTGGTAAGATAATTGTGCAATTTCTGCCTGGAGAGTCATGTAAAATGGTGACTTAACACTAAAAGAAACTTAGATGTGTTAACTAAGATGGAGTTTTCTTTTTTAAACTCTTGATGTAAATATAGCTTGAAGACAGAAGTTAGGAAAGGATAATTGGAATTTGGAATAGATAGAAGGCAGTGTTGAAAAGACCTTTAGCAACTTGCAGGTGCCAGAATGTTGCTTATGTGTGTCCCTTGTTTTACTGATCAGAATTCTGGTAGCCTTTGAGGAGGAGGAAACTGTAGTTTATCTCTATTGAACTTGGCTTAAGTACTTATATGAACTTAATACCTTTTATTAAGGATTCTATATGTCTTTATAGATTGTAATAAGCTGCTGAGGATATATTTACTAAAGCACAAAAATGATTAACATTCTCTTCATATCGTGTGCTTTAAATTTGGAGGGCAAAAGGGGTGAATGGTGTTCTCAAAGTAAATACTTTCGGGGCATCTGGGTGGCTCAGTTGGTTAAGCAACTGCCTTCAGCTTGGGTCATGACCCTGGAGTCCTGGGATTGAGTCCTGCATCGGCCTCCCTGCTCAGCGGGGAGTCTGCTTCTCCCTCGGACCCTCCCCCCTCTCATGTGCTCTCTCTCTCTCAAATAAATAAATAAAATCTTTAAAAAAAATACTTTCAAACAGTGGATTTCATAGGAAAATGAAATCTTTTCTATGAGGAAAAGAGTTATCATTATAGTTTCTAAGATGTAATTTCCCCCCCAAGACCGTATTGTGTAGTACAAAGTTCTTATTTTTTTATTGGCAGGGCCTCACTGCAGTGGATGTCACTGATGATTCTAGTTTGATTGCTGGAGGTTTTGCAGATTCAACTGTTAGAGTGTGGTCTGTGACACCCAAAAAGCTTCGTAGTGTTAAACAAGCAGCAGGTAACTGAGATGACCTGTTAAGATGTGAACTCGCCCTTGGTTTACATCGATCTGGATTCCATGGAGTATACATAAGACACTGTGATCTCAGCAGAATTTCACTTGATTTTACTTTAACTCAAAATGCTAACATTCCCAAGCGAGAAGTGCATTGAAGTGGCAGTCAGGAGACTGGGGCGCTATACTGGTTTAACTTTTCTGGGCCTCAGTTTTCTCATCTGTAGAATGAGGGGATTGGGTTAGAAAACTCCGTAAGGTTAAAAATCTAATTTTATGACTGTTTGCCTGTGAATTTTTAAAAATGGCTTTAAAGTAAATAGTGGGAGAGTACATTGTTTTAGCTCTAAAAATGGCTTAAAAAGAACTAATTTTAGGATTTCACTTTAAAGAAAGTTTCTTGCTAAATGTGTTATTTAAACAAGCTAATGTATTTTCAAAAAATTTTTAGTATTTCCATAGTTTTCATTTGTGTAAAACATGATATAGTGAGTTGCTTTGAGTTTTAATCATAGTTCTGACACTGAGCAGCTATGTGCACTCTGGCAAATTGTTAATTATTCTGAACCTCAGTTTCCTCTTCTGTAGACTGGGATGGTTAGAGGCATCGGCACTGTGGGTGGTATGTAGGGCTGTTCAGACGAGATTGGGCACATTCAGGGTGGTATGGCCGTAGACTGCTATGTAGGACTGTTCACATGGTAGTTCTTCTTCTGAGCCATGATGTGATTGCCTTGAAATATTCTAATGAATGTACTTTTTTTTAAAAAATGAATTTATTTTAAAAAATCAATATTTTTGGACCATTTTAGATCTTAGCCTCATAGACAAAGAATCAGATGATGTCTTAGAAAGAATAATGGATGAGAAAACAGCAAGTGAGTTGAAGATTTTGTATGGTCACAGTGGGCCTGTCTATGGAGCCAGCTTCAGTCCGGATAGGTAACATTCAATGAAAAATTAAATACTGCTGCATTATATTGAGATTATATATAAGTTAACTACTGGAAAGATGTTGGGAAAAATTGTTAGAAAAATCTCATGGATGCCTCTTATGCATTATCTTTTAGAATCTTGCCATCTGCTAATTCATGTTGGGGTACTGGTGTACAAGATAGCAACTTAATATATACCCAAATTTATAGAATCAAGATGCACAGCTTCAGGGTTTGTTGGTTTTAAAAATTAGCTTTAGTTTTTGTATAACCCTGATAGGGGCTGAATTGCTTCTTTGGGTTCCTGCCTTGGGTTTGGGGCTACTGCTGTATTCCATCATCTCCAAATTCAGAACAGATTGCTGATATTAAAGGCATGTTAGCTGTCAACTGAAGATTTTGTGTAATCAAAAGAATTAAGAGGATACTGAAAAGGGAATTTGAAACCCACAAATAGGTATTTGCTTATTTTTCGTGATCTCTTAACATTCTGTAGAAATTGGAGGGAATTTTATATTCATAATAACCATTTGTATCTTATGTGGGTAATAGCTTTCAATCCATTAACATTTTCATCTTTCTGAAATCTTGAGAGTGAAAGGTTTAGCCAGATGATACATTTTTACTTGAGGGAAACCTCTAATTTCAATGAAAACCGTAATAGTGTGAGTGGTTCAGCTTTTGTGCTTATCCCTGAAAAAGGTAAAATATTACTTACATGTCTATAGTGGGTTTTTTTTGGTCAAAAAGACATTTCCTGGGCGCCTGGGTGGCTCAGTTGGTTAAGTGACTGCCTTTGGCTCAGGTCATGATCCTGGAGTCCCGGGATCGAGTCCCACATCGGGCTCCCTGCTCAGCAGGGAGTCTGCTTCTCCCTCTGACCCTCTTCCCTCTCGTGCTCTCTCTCTCTGTCTCAAATAAATAAAATCTTTAAAAAAAAAAAGACATTTCCTTTTAAATGCTTATGCAAGGGGCACCTGGGTGGCTCAGTCGTTGGGCATCTACCTTTGGCTCAGGTCATGATCCCAGGGTCCTGGGATCGAGCCCCACATTGGGCTCTCTGCTCCGCGGGAAGCCTGCTTCTCCCTCTCCCACTCCCCCTGCTTGTGTTCCCTCTTTCGCTGTGTCTCTCTCTGTCAAATAAATAAATAAAAAATCTTAAAAAAAAATGCTTGTGCAAGTCAGAGAGGAAAAGAGCCATCTCCATTTTAAAGTAAAAAATTGTTGAGTTTTAAGTGATACATCACATTTCTTAGTTTTTCTCAGTTGACCTTTTTGACAACTTTTTGTTGGTACCCTTTGGTATAATTTTTTATAAAAAGTGTGATTTTTCCAATATACTTTTAAAAATATCTAACCTTGGTGTGCCTAGGTGGCTCAGTTGGTTGAGTGTCTGCCTTCAGCTCAGATCATGATCCCAAGGTCCTGGGATGGAGCCTGCTTCTTCCTCTCCCCCTGCCTCTGCCTACCTCTCCCCCTGCTTGTGCGCGCTCTAATAGATAAAATCTTAAAAAAAAAAAACAAAAAACAAAAACTAACCTCATTTAGTAGGTGTTCAGTAGATGTAGAGTGTTAGAGCTAACATTAGTTTGGTTAGTACTTTCAACTTCTGTTGCCTACTGTGAATTCCACGTATAACATAAAAGATGTAGCATGTCAAGTTTGCTATATTTATCATACTCAAATGTACACAGAAACCGGACAGGTAACTAAGTTATTCTGGGAATCAAATATATGGCATTCTCTTCTCTCAGGAACTACTTGCTTTCCTCTTCAGAGGATGGAACTGTTAGATTGTGGAGTCTTCAAACATTTACTTGCTTGGTCGGATATAAAGGACACAACTACCCAGTATGGGACACCCAGTTTTCTCCATATGGATATTATTTTGTGTCAGGGGGCCACGATCGAGTAGCTCGGTAAGAACATTGTGATCTAACGACTGGCAGAATGGTTTCTTTTTGGGGAATTACAAGCTCCAGCCAAACTCATTTCACTTCTCTTATTTGGGATCAACTTTTTGAGAACGTCAGCATTTATAGCTCTGTATTTGTAAATGAATTTGGGGAGTATTACTATGTCTGCAATTATGTCCATATCAAGAGTCCTCCTTTTACTACTCCCTCAAGTTATTTAACATGCTCCCAGCCCCTCCCACCAGCTAGATTTTCACTACCACTATTAAGCACTGCTGGTGTTTTCCTGTGATCTCCTTAAAAGTTCAGGATGAGGTAACTCAGGTTAGAAACCAATTTTGTGGTGGCCAAAACTAGCGAAAAATACTTTTCTGTGGGTTAGACTAGGAATTGGGGTAGGAAAGGCGGGCACACAGAACTAGAGAATTAAAAAAACTTGTACTAGATTAACTTAGTTTTCCTTAAGAATGTTACTTTGTCTCAATCATTCCATTTTCTTTCCCTCAGGTAGCCAGTGAAGGGGGGACCTGTTTGGAGCTAACTTCACATGGGTGTTTCTGTATTTATTTTAGAATTTTGGCGGTTAACTATTACATTGTTTGTTTTCATTGCCTTTTTTAAAAGGCTCTGGGCTACAGACCACTATCAGCCTTTAAGGATATTTGCTGGCCATCTTGCTGATGTGAATTGTACCAGATTCCATCCAAATTCTAATTATGTTGCTACGGGCTCTGCAGACAGAACTGTGCGGCTCTGGGATGTCCTGAATGGGAACTGTGTAAGAATATTCACTGGACACAAGGTATTTTATACCTTATTATGGCACACAAGGTTGCTTTTGAGATAAAAATATTTTAAAAATTAACCAGTAACACATTTTAAAAGAAATGATTCATTCCACTAAGCTTTAAAATTCTAGCTTTCTTTATTAGATATTTTTAATCCACTTTTCTTTCCATGGACTTCTTTTCTAGGGACCAATTCATTCCTTGACATTTTCTCCCAATGGGAGATTCCTGGCTACAGGAGCAACGGATGGCAGAGTACTCCTTTGGGATATTGGACATGGTTTGATGGTTGGAGAATTAAAAGGCCACACTGATACAGTCTGTTCACTTAGGTTTAGTAGAGATGGTGAAATTTTGGCATCAGGTAAATGACTAGAAATGGCTTTGTGATAAAGGGTAAATGATACGTTAAAATGAAACATTTAGTGTTGACTGTGTTAGGTTTTGCTTCTCTTAGCCATGATTCCAGAGTATCCCAACGTGTGTTGCCTTCTCAGGTTAAACTGCTTGATTTTTTCACGAGAAAGTTAATATATGAAATAGATCTGACAAGAGGTCAGAATCTAAATATGGTAGATGCTACTAAATGGTTTCCTTTGACTTCCCCTTAGGTTCAATGGATAATACAGTCCGGTTGTGGGATGCTGTCAAAGCATTTGAAGATTTAGAGACTGATGATTTTACTACAGCCACTGGGCATATAAATTTACCTGAGAATTCACAGGAGTTATTGTTGGGAACATATATGACCAAATCAACGCCAGTTGTACACCTCCATTTTACGCGAAGAAACTTGGTTCTAGCTGCAGGAGCTTATAGTCCGCAATAAACCGGTATTAAAGACCTTTTGGAAGCTACTGTTTGAAAAAGGGAGACTAAAAGCAAATACCTCAGTGATTAATATTTAAGCTACAAAGAATGTTTTGTCTATATGGATCTGGAAGGATGCTGCTTGGAAAATCTGAACAGGACAGTTCCACGTTTCTATAGCAACCACATTTAACTAATTTCCGTTAGTTGAATAAGAGGTATTATGTTCGTGGAGGGACATTTATGGTGCTCTGGATTGTGTGGAAACTATGCATTTTCTGTTCAAATGCTATTTTAATTTATTATGTTTAGAAAAAAAAATCAATTGACTCAATCCATCCTGCTTCAAGATTCAAATCGAGTAATATAATACCATCTTGAATTTTAGCTGAAGAATTCTATGAGCATGTGTTTCTGCTGTAAAAATGTGGTTACTGTATAGCACTCAAGTACTATGTTAAATGATCCACTAACATTTTTGCTTGGCCCATGACTAGTGGAATGTTACTGGGTAGGGTGAACTACAATTTCTTTCTAAGAACTAGATGAAGTACAACCATCCACTGACATCTGAATTTATACCTGTTGGATTCTGAGTGCACCCAACACTCTATAAGCCAGGTGAAGAAAATTTAGCTTCCATGTTCTACTTCAGCTAAAATAGCTACATACAACCTAGTACACTTGAAGTCAGACAGACATTTCAGTTGCTTACCTCCAGTACTGAGCCTTGCTTTGGGAAACTAAAAGATTTAGACCAAGTCACTGCCAGTTTTTTGCCTTCGTTGCATTTTGTACAGTTTTTATATTTTTGATATCTTGTAAATAAAGACAACCAGCTTTTCCAGGTTCATAATTTATTGTACAAATTGAGTATCACATGATGAGTTGACATTAGCTTCTCCAGGCATGGGAATATAACAGGTGAGGTACAGGTTAAAAATCTATAAACAAAGCAAAAATAGTTTAGACACAATTGTGTTCAACTCTACTTTTAAGGTATTCAGTAATTACTAATTTGGACTATCCATGAACCCCCTCAAATTGAATGTAAATTCATCAGATTCTCAGAGTCAGTAACCACCCTAAAAGGAAGGTATCTCTTAGCTTAATACAGTTTAACCTAACGCTTCACCTTTAACAAAAGAGCTGCCAACAATTCAGCATGATCCTGAATGTATGCTATTGGAAAAGTCTAGTGTACAAAGTAACATTTTAAACAGTAGTAAACATCTCAGAGATAAAATTTCTCCATTTTTGTAATGGGGTTTCTACCACTCTCCCCAAAGTTGGGAGGTACCTCATCTGGAAAACTGGGCAAAAACTACCTGTTTGCCAGGAATAAGTCATGGACCACTGCATTCTGGGGTATGTAGTCTTAGTCAATAGTTTTGAGATTGGAAAAGCTTTTAAGAGCAGAGGAAAAATTTTCTATGGAGAGCTACAGTAAATAAAGATCTGGGTTTTGGGTTTTCTGCACATTTACTACCAAAACAAATATTTATTCACTCAAGCATGGGCAAATGGAGGTTGTGGTGCCCCATAAGAAGAAAATGAAATATATGGGAATTTAAGGAAAATATAAAATTGCTTATATAAAAATTTGAAACTAGCAAAAAATAAGATATACTTGCAATGTATTTAAAAGGTTGGTTAATAATTATTACATAAAGGGCTTATGTAAGAGAAATAAGGTCTTCACAAAGAGAAGGACTCAACTGTTAAATGAAAAAATTTACAAAGGGAATGTTAAGAAAAATACAAATGGTAAATGGAAAAAATGTATAACTTCATTAAAAAGACATTTTCACTCATCAAATGAGCAAAGGTCAGAAACTGATTATTCAACATTGGCTAGTGCAAGAGACACCCTCTTACAAAGCTGGGTGCCCCATAACCTTTGGGGAAAGCACTTAAGCCTAAAACAATCATATAGACAACACATCATGCTCAAAAGTGTTCAATGCAATGTTATTTATATTTAAGAAATCCTAACGGAACAGATATAAATCATATATCCATAAATACTCATATATTCAAATAATAGAGGAAATATTTGTTATAAGACAATATTACAGACATGACTCATAGCCACTGGAAACCAAACAAAAAATATAAAAAGAGCCAAACCAAAATGTTAACAAAAATTATCAGGGTAACAGGATATGAACAATATTTTCCTCTTGTATGTAACTTTGCACAATGACAACAATTTACTTCTATAGTGAGGGAAAAAGCCCTAACAACAAAATGGCTGTTATAAACTTAAATGTCAATTCCTTACCGTTTATGTTGCTTTCACAGCTGGTGTTTTTTTAGACCTTAACTTGAAGTATAAGATGATCAAAGCAATGCCTCCATATGTGGCCAGTACACACTGAAAAAGAAAGGAGAAAGTAAACAAGAGCTTTTGCCACTTATATTATTCTAAAATATAACTGCTCAAAGGTATCATTAATACTTACATTCCTTCTACCTGTGAGAGTATAAGAGTTGAAATATTTTTTGATACCAGTGAAATGGAATTGAGCATCAGTTTCTGGACCTGCCATGATTTCAATCTTTTTTAAAAAAAAAAAAGAAAAAGCAACAATAAATTGGTTTGGATGCAATTTAAAAGAAAATTAAGTTTTGTTTTTGTTTCAAAGATTTTATCTTTTTAAGTAATCTCTACACCCAACATGGGGCTTGAATGCACAACCCGGAGATCAAGAGTCACATGCTCCCCCAACTGAGCCAGCCAGGCACTTTTTTTTTTTTTTCAAGTTTAAAAACCTGAAAAATCATTGCACATAGGTATTATGAGTTTTTTTTTATGTCTTACCCAGCACAGAAGTAGCAAAGATGGTAGAAAAAGCCTTGCTGGTAAGAGAAACTCAGAAAAGACTACCTTGGTTGCTACTGTATAACATTCCAAAATATGTATCAGATCACTTAGCAAGGAAGAGAACACAGTAGTCTCTAAGCTCCCCCACCCCTTAACCCAACATTGCTTTATAATTTTGTTCCAGCATGTGACAATGTGCATGGACTCAATCAGTTTTGAGTAGTTGAAAGTTGGAGCTTGTGATGATACATTTCAAAGTTTCTAAAAAGGGTAACCAACTAAAAAGCTCAACTTGGAACCCCTTTCACAATTTTTATGAAATAATTAAGATCCTCCATGGGAAGGAAGAGAAGGTATCATTTATTAAATGGAATTGATACTACCATTTTTTAAAAAATTAGCATTTTAACAAAAGGGATGCACATCAGAGTATAAGAACTGGAAGATTATTTCCACAGTTTAAAGAATTAATAAAAGCATGCTGGTTCAAGTTCTTAAAAATGGAGATCCTACCAAAATGCCATTATCAAAGCCTGTCAACTAGTTATAAAGAGCAGGATACCCATTGTCTAGGCTGCAGTGCGCTCAGCACCTAACCCCCACCCCGAGGATCCATCCATACTAGCTGTTGGTGAAGGCTGGAATCCCTACTCCTCACAGCAAAACAGATAAAAGATTTAAATATAAATAGTAAAACCGAAGAATCCTGGAAGAAAACATGGGCCAAAATTTTAATTACCTTAGGAAAGGGAAAACACAAAGGACAAAAACTAGACGGGAAAACATAAAAGTGATCAAAGAAATGTAAAATGAGGCTGATATTTAACCATCAGACTGGGAAAAATAAATAGTAAGAATGTGGGAAAATATGCATCTCCTCTGTTGCGTGAGTATAAACTGGTACAACTTTTCCTAAAGTGCAATTCTGGAATACCTATCAAATTATAAAATTAGTATACCCTTTTATGTAGCTGGTTCACTTGTTCTCCAGGAATTTACCCTTATAGAGATACCACAAAGGGAAACATGTTATATGGTTCAAGAACAATGACTGAAATGCTGTTTATGAAATAAACTGGAAAAACTGAAAGTCCATCTACATAGAGATGACTGGTAAAATGATGGTTTCCATTTGAGGAAATACAATGTGCATAGATCCTTATGCACTCACATGGTGTCCCTATGTAATGTTAAACAGTAAAAAAAAAAAAAAAATTCTATTTCTGGACATTGTATTACAGAGCACATAAGTGGTTCTCAAAGTCTGGTTCCTAGACCAGCAGCAACAGCATCACTGGAAACTCGTTGGAAATGCAAATTCTCAGGCCTGACCTCAGACCTATTCAATCAAAAACTCTGGGGCCCAGTAATCTGTTTTAATAGGCATTTCTGATGTAAGCTAAAGTTTGAAAGACACTGCAGTAATAGAAAACCAAATATTTGTTAGTAATTATGTAGAAAAAAAAAACCTCTGGAAAAATATGCAGCAAACTTTTTGGAGTTTTAAGTACCTATATTTTACACAGGCATGTATTTGTTATAATAAAAAATAACAAAGGCACATTCAAAAGTCATCAGAACAACACTTGAAAATTCGTATGTATGACCGCCTATCTACCACGACCGACGCCACGCCGAGTCGATTGGCAACACAGACGAGCCGGTCGAGGTCCGGTCGAGATTGGTAGGCAGTGGCAGTGACTCAGCTGGCTCTTGATGAAATGGAAGAGGGAGAGATCTGTGAGGAAGTCGTTGCTATGGAAACTGGCACTCCCCTATTTACCATTCAAAGGCCTTCAGAGGTGTTCACGTGCACAGAATTGGCAATGAAAATTTGGACAGATGACCTTAATTCTGAACAGTTGGAACAATGAAGGAAATCCAGACTTCCTTGGGCCTCCTCAGGGGCCTTGGCCTTTCCAGCTCAAGTAGGAAAATTTGCATTAAAATAAATCTTTATAATGTAGCTTTTATATTAACATTTCATTTTACTAGACTAGTTTCCCCCCCTTCATCTTCATGATACACTTTTGGATTCTTACGGTATTAAGTGGGTTTCTAAGAGAAACCCTACATAAAACAGGAGCTTAGTCAAATTATGAACTGATAACCCTAATACCTTATGTGTAACAAAAATTTTTAGGAGGATGTGGTGTCCAAATGAAACAATACTAAAGTGCTTTAAACTCCTCTCTACACAGTATAGGAGGAAGGCTGTGATATTCCACAGAGGACTAATTCTGACTGCAGGGAAGGGCACGGTATAGGAACTGAAATTTAGTCTGGGTCTTGAAGACTCTTGTGAAGGTGAGATGAAGGCAGGAGTGGGGAGTAAAATGTTGCTGGTGAAATAAACAATGGGATAAAAGCCTACAAGCCTTGGGGTCTGCATCCTTCAGCAAACTGCACATTACTTTTAGACAAAGATCAGGACCCCTTGTGCTAGAGCACCCTCTATGGAATTACTCAAAC
This sequence comes from Callorhinus ursinus, assembly GCF_003265705.2. Lineage (NCBI taxonomy): Eukaryota > Metazoa > Chordata > Mammalia > Carnivora > Otariidae > Callorhinus > Callorhinus ursinus. Next base: position 17,253,598 of record NW_027397082.1, on the reverse strand, counting down.
TGAAACCTTATTCCCTTTCGAATCGTACAAAGTTTAGAAAGACGTAAGGAAAAAAATTCTAAGGCTAATAATTGCACTAATTGTTAAATGGTAGCCCCTGGAGAAGTCTAAGCATGGGATCTTGCTCTTGTTTCTAATTAACCGGCCCACCGCTATTAAACATTAATGAAGCCTTCCACGTCTTTCTTCACCTGTGAAAAAAGGCCCAAAGTGACCAATTCTCCTCGCTACTTTCTCATTTTCTTGAAATTGCTATTTTCCTGTCTGACGAGACATCTACCTGGAATGGTGAGATCACGAGATAAAAGGAGGCAAAGTCGAGAACTACTCGGGTAACAGAAGCAGCCTCTTGCACTTCAAGGAGTATACAGCTCTCTGTTCTGGCTATCTCTTCCGCTGATCGGACACAGACTGAAATCTAACCCGCTTACGGCGGGCCTGGCGAACCGCAGGGGCTGGGCCGCACATACTCTCGCTTTGACAAAGGCTGCAGCGCAGCTAAAGAAGGCCTTGCTGGCCAGCTCCCTAAAGACAGCACAGTGGAAATAAGCTGCTATGGGCATACAGAGGAAAAAAGGTTAATATGGCCAGAAGCCCGAGTTTCATTCAATATTACGTCGCTGGGTGACCTTGGGGGACTCCCTTTGCTGCGGGCCTCTTTTTTCTCTATCGTAAAATACGATCTAAGGGCTTTCGCGAACTATGGGAGCCTCTGGGACCTCCTATCCGCCTCACCCCGAGGCTTCCCAGCCCTGGCTCTCGTTATCTCTAACTCCTTTTCCATTCTCCACTGTCCTCGCACCCCAAAGCGAAAACCTACTGGTGTTCCTGAACCAGGAGCGGTCGGATTTTTACGCCAGCCCTGTAAAGCGGAGGCGCGAGGCCTGAGCCCGGGTTCCCGTCCACACACCCACCTTGCAGAAGGCACCAATTCCGCCGCTTGTGTCCTTCAACGTACGCAGCTACCCCGCAGTCGGCCGGAAGAAGCCGCCTCCCCCGCACGCTTTCAACTGGCCAGAACGAGTCAGCCTTCAGCGTCGATTTGCTACGGCTCGAAGTCCCGCCCTTCCGCTTCCTGTTTCTAACTCTCCTCCCCCCGACCAGCCAGACCCAGCATGGTAACGGAAATAGGGTGTTGGGCCCGCCCACGCTTCCGGAACAGCATCGTTGGTCTCCGGGTGTACTGGTCTCCGCGTGTGTGACTCCTGTGATACGGGCACTGAAGTAGAAAGGTGCTGGCGTCGCGGGGCTGGTGAGTGAGGACAAGGGCGAGAAGGGAGGAAACCTCGTGGCTTCCAGGTCTGTCCCAGGACTAAGTTCTCTGGGTCCCTGCCATGCACCTACAGTGCTGGGTGAGTGGTTCGGGCCCCAGACCAGCTCAGAAGCTGGCCCCTGTAACATCACTTTCGGCCCCTGAGAAGTTGCTTAGGTCCCCTCTTTGCCTCTGGATCGCCTCTTTGAAGCTTCAGTTTCCCCTTGTCTGAAGTGACATTAAGGATCAAATTCCGTGCAAACTAGACTTCTCGGCTCTTTCCTATTTCTGCGAAGTATGCACCCACCTATTCCTGATTCTAGATTCAAGGCTTCCACTGGTCTTCACCTGTTCTGCAGTCACAGCCCTTTCTAGATCCTTATTCCAAATGTCTCTCAGAACCAGTCTCTCCTATCTTCCCTTCTTGGACCTAGTTCTCATTTGCATAGTTTCTCTGCTGTACTGCAATTGACTTCTACTCTGTTTACTTTCCTTCAGTTCTGTCTCTCTACCTGTCCAATTTATAGCCTGCAGTATATTTTTCTTGATTGCTATTCTATTTCTTCCCCTACTTAAGCCTCTGACTTGTCAAAGTAAACATTTTACTGCTCATATCTAGGTCAAAATCTTTCACAAAAAAGGTCCCCTGTCTTCCACAATTTAACTCTGATTATTATGCTTTATTCTCCCTGTGTCTAGTTAAACAGTTTTTCAAAGAAAGGAAACAGCAACTTCTTGAACAATATTTTGAAAAATTGCTGGTGATTATTGAAATATTCTGCTTTAACTGTTTCTGTGCCTCTTCTCCTGCTTTTTCTTTTCCACCTGTCAAAATCTTCTTTGTCTTTTAACAGCTCAAAGACACCTTCTTTAGGAAGTTTGCCTTCTTTACTGAAACCTCATCCCTTCCTATTTCTTTGTTTATAGTTTGATTTGTATTTTATTTATTTTAGTTTTTTTTTTTTTTTTTTTTTTTAGTAACTCTACACCCACCACAGGGCTCAAACTTAATGACCGTGAGATCAAAAGCTGCAAGCTCTTCTGACTTAGCCAGCTAGGCGCCCCAATTTGTATTTTAAATTATTTGCGTAATTGTTTTATTTTCTTAAAATTGCGCATGTTCTTATTTTTTTAAAAAATTTTTTTTTAAGTAACCCAACATGGGGCTTGAACTCATGACCTTGAGGTCAAGACCTGAGCCAGGAGCAAGAATCAGATGCTTAACCAACTGAACCACCCTAAGCACTCCAAAATCGTGCATGTTCTTTGAAGATAGGGACTTATATATTCATTTGTGTATCTCTGACTTAACTGTAGTTACTCTGTCATATTTACTAAATTGGATTTAAAACTTCTTTTCCTGGAGGAAAATGTATGGACTTGTGGTTTTAAAGCAGAGATCTTTGGAAAGATGAATTATGGGTTATCTGGGGCCTAGCATCAAACCATCTATTTCTTAGTCCTGAATGTTGTCTAGCACATTGGTGCTAGAACGCTCTATCTCTTGTCCACTGATCACAACCTTTAGGAAATCTGACACCAAGGCTACAGCTCACTGATGCTCTTTGCATTGTTTTTAGGAGACTCAAACACAGCAACCATGGAAGAAAGCTTCCCCCGAGGGGGTACGAGAAGGATCCACAAATCAGAGAAAACTTTGCAGCAGTCAGTTGAACAAGACAACTTATTTGATGTAAGTCGTGTGCTTATTTGATAAAACTCACAGAACAGTTTCTAGTATCCTTGTGAAGAATGAACCTTGTTTGAGAATGTGGTATTTTCCATATTTGTTTCTTTTTGAAGTCTACTTTTGTAAGTGAACTTGTTAGAGAGTCCATACCACCATGAGGCTATATTTTTTGAAGCATGGCATTTAGTACTTGAGTTTGCAGTGCTGTTGTTCCTTATTCTTAGGAACTTTGTGCCTTGTTGGTTAAGGTTGGAGAGAAAAGTTATGAAATAAGTCATGAAAGGTACAATATAGGGGATATAGTCAGTGGTATTGTAATAGTATTGTATGGTGACAGGTGGTAGCTACCTGTGGTGAGCATAGCATAATGTGTGGAGTTGTCAAATCACTATGCTATACACCTGAAACTAATGTAACATGTGTTAACTGTACTGCAATTAATTAAAAATAAAGAATGGAGAGAAAGCAGTTGGTGATTGATTTTTTAAAATGGGATCCTTGCCATATATAATGGTCAGAATTTGAATTGAAATTGACCATCTTCACCTAGAGTAGGCTCCAAATGCTAGAGGGAAGGGAACTAACATTTCATTGTATGGCCTTATGTGTATTTTATGTAATCTTTCCAGCTGCAGTGGAGTAGAGAATGTTATTCCATGATAAGGAACTGAGGCTGAGAGAGGTTACATATTTTAACTGAAACCACACAGCTTGTTATAGTGGAGTTGGGAGTTTAACTTGGGTCTCTGTGTCTCCATCTTCTTTTTTTTTTTTTAAAGATTTTATTTATTTATTTGACTGAGAGAGACACAGCGAGAGAGGGAACACAAGCAGGGGGAGTGGGAGAGGGAGAAGCAGGCTTCCCACAGAGCAGGGAGCCCAATGGGGGGCTCGATCCCAGGACCCTGGGATCATGACCTGAGCCAAAGGCAGCCGCTGAACTGACTGAACCACCCAGGCGCCCCTCCACCTTCCATTTTTACACACTATTCTAAATTGCTTCCTATAGTGGGGACCCCGGTGTCCATCCCAGTCAAGGGAGGAAGAACACAGGAGTGAAGGGGCCTTTGAAAATATGAAGAGGGCTCTCACCTTGGGCAAAGGGAATGTTGGTGACAGAGTGGGAGACATGGGATTGGAGCAGGAATTACAGGAACTCTGGGAGTGGGGTGCAGTGGAGGAGTAACAAAGCAAGGTGACAGGTGACCTGACGTTGAAGGGAAAGCCCAGGATTGTTTCTCTTCATTCTTTTGGATCTTTTATCCCCCCTCTGTAGATTTCTACTGAAGAGGAATCCACCAAAAGGAAAAAGAGCCAGAAGGGGCCAGCAAAAATAAAAAAGTTGAAAACCGAAAAGAGAGAAAGCAGCAAGTCTGTAAAAGAGAAGTTTGAAATCCTTAATATTGAGGTTTGTTACATTTTGATTTTGTTCTAAACGAACTACCTGGGTTGCTTACGTTTGCACATGTTCTTCCCTCTTTTTTCCTTCAATCCTTTTGTATATGTGTGTGTGTGTGTGTGCGCACGCGCGCGTGCACACGCGCCCCAATAGATATTATTACAGTTTGTGCTCAGAATTGAGCATTATCACCTTCGATTATTATTATTATTTTTTTAAGATTTTATTTATTTATTTGACAGAGAGACACAATGAGAGAGGGAACACAAGCAGGGGGAGTGGGAAAGGGAGAAGCAGGCTTCCCGTGGACCAGGGAGCCTGATGCGGACTCGATCCCAGGACCCTGGGATCATGACCTGAGCTGAAGGCAGCCGCTTAATGACTGAGCCACTCAGGTGCCCCTATCACCTTCGATTATTAACCAATGCCTGGGATCACGTGTTGTTTTTCTTTTTAGCTACTGAGTCCCTCTTTGTGCTTGTGTCTTAATGAAATCTGTGTTTTAGTAGATTCATAGGTTAGAACTGGCAATAACTTTAAACCTTTCTACTTCTACTCTTTCATAGCTGTGGAAATTCTCTTGGAGAAGTGAAGTGGTCTTTTAATGTTTTTTATGTTTTTAGATTATAACTTGGATATCTGTTGTAAAAAAGAAAAAAAACACACAATGATTCGTGAGGAAAAGATTGAGATTCAGCCTGCAGAAGTATTTTGTTTGTCTGATGTGATACTTAGAAAAATAATTACTTAACTTGGTGCCAACATTAGAAGAAATTTCACATAAAAATATGACTTCTGGCTTCTTGTAAAAATTTGAGAGTGCTGACAGCACAAACTCGCATTCCCTCGTGTTTGGAGTCACATGGAGCTGAGTGGTGGTTGTGCCCTTCAGGACTGGCATGCATACCCCAGACTGCCATTTTCTCCACTGGCCTGCTTCCTTCACTTGGCTGCCTGTCAGGCGTTTGAGTTTGGGTTGTGTGGAGTAAAGCAAAAGACAGAAGTGTCCTCCAGTGTCGTAGTGCTGTTTTACGGTGCTTGGTTAGCTATTTGATAAGTATATGGATGAAATACACATATTTCCTCTAGCTTTTATTTTTTTATTTTTTTTAAAGATTTTATTTATTTATTTGACAGAGAGAGACACAGCGAGAGAGGGAACACAAGCAGGGGGAGTGGGAGAGGGAGGGAGAAGCAAGCTTCCCGCAGAGCAGAGAGCCCGATGTGGGGCCTGATCCCAGAACCCTGGGATCATGACCTGAGCCAAAGGCAAACGCCTAACTACTGAGCCACCCAGGCGCCCCTCCTCTAGCTTTTATATGTCAGAGTTGGGACTAGAAGCCAGTCCCCCTAACATCGTCAGTCATTGTTCTTTTCCCTATTGTGCCCATTTCACTTTTTTTCTTCTAGTCCCTGTGTGAGGGGATGCGGATTTTGGGTTGTGTGAAGGAGGTAAATGAACTGGAACTGGTGATTAGTCTCCCCAACGGACTCCGGGGCTTTGTGCAAGTAACTGAAATTTGTGATGCCTATACCAAAAAGCTGAGTGAGCAGGTGGCTCAAGAAGAACCTCTGAAGGTAGGGGAAACCAGAATGTACTCTATAACTGGACCTAAGTGGTGTTCAAGTAGATGTAAAATTACAACTTTGCTCAATGCTAAGAAGTCAAGGCGCAAGGTGTCATGAAAGTTTAAATAGGAAATTTTTTTTAAATAAGAGGATTTTGACTTAGCCCAGGGAGTCTGGAAGACTTCCCTGAGGAAGGGATGCTTGAGCTGAGATCTGAAGCATGAGTGTGTACTGGGTAAAGATTAAAGAGTAAACAAGGAAGGGAGTTCAGGCAGAAGGAGCACAATATGGAGCAGAGAGAAGGCCAGTGTGGCTAGAGCAGAGAGAGCAAGGGAGAGTGGTTTGGGATGGGGCAGGAGAGCTGGGTAGAGGCTAGACCATGTTAAAGATTGGTTTTTAATTCTAGAACCAGTGGGAAGCCCTTGAAGTGTTCTCATTGGGGTGGGTGACATGTAGACAGCATAGAGAATAGATGGAAGAGGCATGTACTTGCTCAGAGACCAGTTAGGGGGTTACTGTAGTGGCCCAGCTCTGAGATTGATGCCAGGCTGTGTTCAGGGTTTACCTACTGAGGAAGTAAAGTCAATGCCCACTGATGGATTTGATAGGGGGCATGAGTCCTAACCTTCTGTTGTGTGTGACTTGATGGTCGGCCTTGCCATCCTGAGATAGAAACCCTGAGAGAGGACCTGGATTGGGAGAGACGATCACAATTTTATTTTTTGCTCTGTTGAATTTGAGGAATGGTTGAAACATCCAGTAGACAGGAGATTCAGAGTAGTCTGGGCTAGAAACGTACATGTGTGAGAATGCTTTGCATAGGTGGTAATTGAAGCTAAGAAGAGGGAAGGTGCCTAGAAGGAGCGAAAAGAGTGCAAAGAGACTGAAGGACAGACCCTTGAGTGAATCCTGACCCTGGAGGAAGATTGACCCTCAAGTATTTTTTTTCTTTTTAGACTTTATTTATTTATTTGAGAGAGAGAGAGCACGCGAGCGCATGTGCGTGCATGCACACATATGTGTACAGTGGGGAGGGGCAAAGGGAGAGGGAGGGAATCTCAAGCAGACTCCCCGCTGAGCACAGAGCCCATGCAGGGCTCAAACCCACCACCCTGAGATCACAACCAGAGCTGAAGCCAAGAGTCAGATGCTCAACTGACTGAGCCACCCAGGCGCCCCAACCAGTGTTAAATGCTTTTGGAAGGTCACATATAAGAAGGACTGAGAAATGGGTTATTGGATTTAGCAACATGAAGATCACTGGTGATTTTATTGGGAGATAAAGTGGTGGGCGAGGGGTGGAACACAGAGTGAGCTGAAGGGCGAGCAGGAGGTGAAGAAATGGAAATTGTGAATACAGACGACTCTTGACAAATCATTTATATCTGCCTGTTCTTTGGAGATATTTTGGAGGCCTTAGGCTGAAATCCAAGACTGTGACTTGGCCATAGGTCCCTTTTCCTTTGGCGAGTGGTTACTGTCTTCATCCACTGTTTGGGTTCTTTGGGGTCTGAGGATGAGAAACCACCAAGCGAGGGTTGGGCAGTGGTATGTTGGTTCAGGGGAATATGTATCAGATCTTTCTCATTTGTATTATGCAGGACCTGGTCAGCTTGCCTGAACTCTTCTCACCTGGGATGCTGGTGAGATGTGTGGTGAGCAGTGTGGGTATCACAGAGGGGGGCAAAAAGAGTGTCAAGTTATCTCTGAACCCCAAAAATGTCAACGAAGTGCTAAGTGCTGAGGCCCTGAAGCCTGGCATGGTACGTATGGGTTCAGGGAAGAGGGTCAGACAATGTGTGTTTTTCCTGCCCTGCCTCCTAGGAAGTATCTAGACCACCTTTTACTTTCAGCTTAACTGTTACACACAGCAGTGGGTGTTTCCCTGGGGAGGAGGGGAAGATCTCTAGGGTACCTAATGGAAATTGAAGGCTTGAGCCTAATCACATTAACTTGGAGTGGAGAAAGGGAAGGTTTTTTGGTGGCCAATAAAAAAAAAAAATGCCTCCAAGGAGGCTTAGCAGGGGTCAGGAGTTCCTCAAAGTGCCTTACTTACCAAGACTTGTTCTTTACAGATTAAGTCTTTTTCAGAGGCTATCTGGCATCTCTGGGGAATGCTCGAGGGCTGCTCTCTGAGAGCAAGAGTTAGGGTAGACAGAGCAGTTAGTCTGTCAGCTGTACTGATGGATAGCTCACTACTGCATCTCCTAGTCCTATGGAGATTCAGGAGAAATTAGTCCTAGCTCTGAGTCTCAACATCCAATAGGTATAAAACACACTCATATGAACTACACTCATCTTAGTGCTCTTGTAATTAAGAGGAAGGAGATCAGTATGATCTTTTTTTTTTTTTAAGATTTTATTTATTTGACACAGAGAGAGAGACAGCAAGAGAGGGAACACAAGCAGGGGAAGTGCAAGAGGGAGAAGCAGTCTTCCTGCTGAGCAGGGAGCCCGACGCGGGGCTTGATCCCAGGATCCTGGGATCATGACCTGAGCCGAAGGCAGATGCTTAACAACTGAGCCACTCAGGTGCCCCAGTATGACCTTTTAACTTTTAGTTAGAAGCAGTCAGTTTGGGACAGGCCCTGAAAGCTGGCTAGATAGGGGAGTAAAAGTAAGCCAAGTTGCAGGAAATTGACAAGTGTCAAAAGAGCCAGCTGTTTGGCAGATGCTGTTTTAGATGTTTCATCTGAAGAAATTTTCACAGCAACCCTGTGAGGTAGATAGATATTCCTCTTATACATTTGGGAAAATGGACTCAGAAAGATTTATGACTTGCCAAGGACCAAATGGTAAGAGCCAGATTTGAATTTCACACTGCTTCCCCTGAAATGTAAAGGAGGTTAGCAAGATTTTTTTTTTTTCCTTTTTTTGAAGTCTTGCGCTTAAAAAAGATGTGACAGCTAGAAGAGTAGTTCTGGATTAGTCATGGCTCTGGGAGTGACCTTGCAGGGCAATCTGGTTTACTCCTCTTTGTGTAACAATAGTCTTTCCTATCTTTTGAAAATTCTCCAGGGGAGAAACTCCTCTTTTTCATTCCATTCAGCTGTGTATAACACTTCTCACTGTCTGGAAACCATAAGATCCCTCAAGGCCTGGGAGAATTAAAGTTGATGTCTTTCCCTTTTTTATCCTTAAGTGGGACCGAAGTTGTTGGGGGTGGGCTTGGGGGAGGATTGTGGGATGATGTGTCAAGATTGATGGTGGGAACATTCATGTTTGGTAGTGGATTTTTGTTGTGTGACCCATTACCTTTGACTTTTTAAAAAAGTTTTATTGTTATGTTAATCACCATACCATCATATGTTAATCACCATATTGTTATGTTAATCACAAATTACATCATTAGTTTTTGATGTAGTGTTCCATGATTCATTGTTTGTGCATAACACCCAGTGCTCCATGCAGAACGTGCCCTCCCCCATACCCACCACCAGGCTAACCCATCTTTCTACCCCCCCTCCCCTCTAGAACCCTACGTTTGTTTTTCAGTCCATCGTCTCTCATGGTTTGACTCCCCCTCCGATTTCCCCCCTATATTCTTCCCCTCCTGATATCTTCTACTTTTTTTTTTCTTAACATATATTACATTGTTTCAGAGGTACAGATCTGTGATTCAACAGTCTTGCACAATTCACAGCACTCACCAGAGCACATACCCTTCCCATTGTCTATCACCCAGCCACCCCCC
>NW_027397082.1:17129783-17243894 GCF_003265705.2 Callorhinus ursinus | reverse complement strand
CTATCAGTGAGGTCATATGATACATGTCTTTCTCTGATTGACTTATTTTGCTCAGCATAACACCCTCTAGTTCTATCCACGTCGTTGCAAATGGCAAGATCTCATTCCTTTTGATGGCTGCATAATATTCCATTGTATATATATACCACATCTTTACCTTTGACTTTTGAACTCTGAGGAATGCTTTCTCTTCCTCCAGCTGCTCACAGGCACTGTGTCCAGCCTGGAAGACCATGGCTACCTAGTGGACATTGGGGTTTGTGGGGCCAGAGCCTTTCTGCCACTGCAGAAAGCCCAGGAGTATATCCGACAGAAGAACAAAGGTGAGAGGAAGAAGAGGGGCCGGTGCATAGTAGTGAGGCATTATTTGTAAATACCACTTGGTGAGTAAAATGACAGAACGGTGACCCCAAATGCTCTTTGGCTTTGCTAAAATCAGCGTTAATCCTAGCTGATAGAAAAGGGAATATGTGTGAAGGACCAGCAAGTGACAGGGTCTAAGATCCAATGGACCAGTTTCACTAATTCTCACCTAGAACATTCCACTGAAATTTGGCCCCCTAGGGCCTCCGCAGCACTCTTCCCGCCTTGTTGAGACTTTCATATTTTTAAACACTGTTGATTCCAGATCTGTCAGGGTCACTTTATTCCCCTCTTGTAGTTGGTCCCTGAGAGATAGGAACATGGGTATTACATGGTAACTGGTCAGGTAGACCATGGATCTTTTCAGGTATTGCTTGAGCCCAAGTTAAGAGCCCTTCTCATGAAGGTATTTTTCCTTTTGGGGGCTGGGGTTGGGGCTTGCAGGTGCTAAACTGAAGGTGGGTCAGTACCTGAACTGCATCATTGAAGAGGTGAAAGGCAATGGAGGCGTTGTTGGTCTGTCTATTGGTCATTCTGATGTTTCTACTGCCGTTGCTACTGAAGAGCAAAACTGGACCCTTAATAACTTGCTACCAGGACTGGTGGTCAAAGCCCAGGTACAGAAGGTAAGCTGTTCATTGTCATTCCTATTTTTTTTTTTTTAAAGATTTTATTTATTTATTTATTTGCCAGAAAGAGAGAGGGGGGGAGTACAAGCAGTGGGAGTGGCAGGCAGAGGGAGAAGCAGACTCCCTGCTAAGCAAGGAGTCCGATGCGGGACTCGATCCCAGGACCCTGAGATCATGACCTGAGCTGAAGGCAGACGCTTAACCATCTGAGCCACCCAGGCACCCTGTCATTACTATTTTCTAAAATAGAGATAATTTTTGTTGAAGTGGTACATGTGCACGGTCTAAACTTGTGCTGCCCAATAGGGTAGACATTGGTCACTTGTGGCTTATTACACGCTTGAAATGTAGCCATTGCTATATGTTGAAATGATAATATTTTGGATGTATTGGGTTAAACTGTTATTAAAATAATTTTCATCTGTTTCTTTGTAGTTTTTAAAATGTGACTGCTAGAGAACTTAATTACATAGTTACATATGGATTATGTTTCTTTTGGACAGTGCTGATTAAAAAGGTCAAATAGCTTTTTCTTTTTTAAAAGATTTTATTTATTTTAGAGAGTGGGGAGAGATAGAGGGAGAAGAGAATCTCAAGCAGACTCCATGCTGAGTGCAGAGCCAGATGCAGAGCTCGATCCTAGGGCCCTGAGATGACAACCTGAGCTGAAATCAAGAGTTCGGTGCTTAACCCACTGCGCCAGCCAGGCACCCCGAGAAAGTCAAATAGCATTAAAAGACTTTTATAACAAAGAACTATCTCATCTCTTCTAATTCCATCTTTAACTCTTACATCTTTGGAAATTTACCTCTGTATTTCTAAGCAATAAGCTTTTGCTGGTATCTCTTGGTTTATCGATTTTAGGCATTGAGTGTTAACTTCTTATCATAGTAGATGAATATTTGGCTTTCTTAATTTTCCCTTTTCCTTCCTCCACCCTCCTAACAGAGGTATATTAAATTTTTTGTTAAATCGTTGTTTAAATTACTATGGTTATTACTGTTACTAGTTTAAATTATTATGGTTACATAAATATTATTTACTGCTGAGCTAGGTAATGTACTATGATTGTTTCTCAAATAGCTTTTTCCTTGGAGCTGATAATCAGCTTTTTTTTTTAAAGATTTTATTTATTTATTTGAGAAAGAGCATGAATGGGGGGTAGGGAGAGGGAGAAAGGCAGTTGTTTAACTGACTGAGCCACCCAGGCACCTTCTTTTTCGTCATTTACCAAATTCTCTTCCTGCCTATAACTATTTCTTAATACATCTTTTTTTTTTTTTAAGATTTTATTTATTTATTTGACAGGGGGAGCAGCAGGCAGAGGGAGAGGGAGAAGCAGCCTCTCCCTGTAGAACAGGGAGCCTGACACGGGGCTCGATCCCAGGACCCTGGGATCATGACCCAAGCCGAAAGCAGACACTTAACGAACTGAGCCACCCAGGCGCTCCTCTTAATACATCTTGTAGTTATTTTCTTCATACCACAATTTTCCATAAAGGTGTTTAAACCTTAGTTACTTTTTTTTTTAACCACCTAGAGCCCTTTTTCCTCTTATCCTCCTCCCGTCTAGACCGATTGCTCTGGTAGGACTCCTGTAGAGCTAATATCCTAGGATATTAGCAAAGGGAGAGGGAGAAAGAATCTCCCACAGACTCCCCACTGAGTGCAAAGCCCAATTTGGGGCTCAGTCCGACAACCCCAAGATCATGACCTGAGCTGAAAGCAAGAGTCAGATGCTCAATCGACTGAGCCATCCAGGCGCCCCTTAGAAGAGTTCAAGAATTTGATTTTTAAGAAACTCATTTTTAATTTGTAATAAAAGTTTACAACTTGATTTTTTCAAAAAATTCAACAAATGGCAAGCACCCGTTAATAAAGGTCTTAAACAATTAAAAAGAAAAAAAAAAAGAACAATTTTATTCTTGGGACACCTGGGTGGCTCAGTCAGTTGGGCATCTGCCTTCAGCTCAGATCATGATCCCAGGACGCATCAGGCTCCTTGCTCAGCGGGGAACCTGCTTCTCCTCCACCTGCTGCTCCCCCCTGCTTGTGCATGCTCTCTCTCTCTGACAAATAAATAAAATCTTTAAAAAAAAAATATTGTTGTTATCCCTTTTAAGATTTCATGATGATGTGTTTTGGTGTGGCTCTCTCTCCATTTATTTGTCCTACAATCCAGAAATGCAGATCTTTCAATTCTGAGAAAACTTCTTATATTATTGGGTTTTTTTCTATTTTCAAATTGACATATAATTCACATATAGGAAGATTCACCCCTTTAAAAATGTATAACTCAGTGATTTTTTTAGTGTATTCACAAAGGTGTGCAGCTGTTTGATTCCAGAACATTTTCATCACCCCAGAAAGAAATCCTGTACACATTGGTGGTCACTTTCCATCTCTCCCTCTCTTACTCCCCTGGGTGTACTTTTTGTCTCTAGATTTGTCTATTCTGGATATTTCATATAAATGGAATCATACAATATGTGGCCTTTTGTGTCTGGCTTCTTTCACTTAGCATGTTTTCAAGGCTCATCCATGTTGTAGCATGTAGCATCCATGTTGTAGCATGATGTAGCATGGGATTCATTCCTTTTTATGGCTGAATATTCCATATTGTGGAGATGACACATTTTGTTTCTCCATTCATCAGTTAGTGGACATTTGGGTTGTTTCCACTCTGGGCTATTATGAGTAATGCTGCTATGAAATTGGTGTGTAAATTTCTGTGTGGTTGTAAGTTTTCATTTCTCTTGGGCATATACTTAGGAACGCAATTGCTGGTCATATGGTAACTGACTTTTTAGAGGAACAGCCTAAGTGGCAGCACCGGTTTACATTCCTACCAGCAATTAAGGGTTCTGGTTTCTTCCCATTTTCACAAACAGCTGTTACTACGCTTTTTATTATAGCCATCCTAGTGGATGTGAAGTGGTATCTCCTTGTGATTTTGATTTACATTTCTCTAATGATTAGCAGTATTGAGCATCTTTTCATGTGCTGGTTGTGTTATGACCATTTGTATATCTTCTTTGGAGAAATATCTATTCAAAAGTCCATTGTCCATTTTAAAATTGGGTTGTCCTTTTGTTAAATTGTAAGATTTCTTTATATATTATGGATACTAGCCCCTTATTGGACTTTTTTATTTTTTAAATATTTCCTCTTTTTTCTCTTGAACTCCAGTTGATGTTGGACTTAATGTTTCAGTTTTCTAATTTTCTTATTTTTTCATCTCACCTTTGGGTATGTGCATGTATTTGTCTATATCCTACCTTCTGGGAGAGTCTCTCAATTTTAACTTTATTGAATTTTTGTTTTGACTGCCATTTTATGAGTGAGGTGCTAAAAAACTTTGTGTGCCTGGTTGAGTGGGGCTCGTTGACTGGCTGACTTCACTGTCAGGATCAGGAGCTAGCCGACTTTGAGCAGCTCTAAATGTCATTGTTACAAGTCTTCTCTAGAAAGGATCTGTTAATCTCCTCAGGAGGGTATAACCCTGGCTGCTGAGAGGTAGGTGGGAGAGGGCTGGGATGTCTTCATATCTATATCTATATGATATTTAGAATTTTTCTTAACCTACATTTTCAGGGTTTGCACTCTCCCTGTATTTTGAGTCTCGTACAGGTTTCCTAGAGAATAACTCTCATTTTCTGTGGAGGCAGGAGAGGCGTAGACCCTATAGTTTGAGGAGAGGACCTGGGCGTTTAATTTTGTTTTCCTGAATTCAGTCATCTGCCTCATTGCTCTCTTTTGAGGTGCTTCTCACCTCTAATTCATTAGCTTTTGGGGGCTCTGTAGGGCGAATCAGCATGGTCAGTATCTCCCTTTTGCCAGGATTAGGGTTTTGCCTTCTTAGTCTGGGCAGACCAAGTTAGCAATAATTTGTCCAGGTTGTCAGGCTGGCAGTTCCCCAGGGATCCTTGTGCAAATGAATTGGGAAACCTCAAGGGTGGCAGGATTGATGCCTCTCAGGCCAGAAGGGAGGTGAGCTTACTGAATAAAGGAACAGCCAGTACTGGGAGTTGTCCTGCCACTTAATTTTATAGGAAGAAAGATTGATAAGGGTTAGTTGGGGGAGGAGAGATACACAGTTGTGGGAAATGTGGCAGTGAGGGTTTCATATGAATCGTGTCTCACATTCTTGGTTCCTTCTTGTTCCATTTATTTCTAGGTGACTCCAGTTGGCCTTACACTAAACTTCCTCTCATTCTTCACCGGCCTGGTCGACTTTATGCACCTGGATCCCAAGAAAGCTGGAACATATTTCTCAAATCAAACAGTAAGAAATTTTTCTTGATTCCAGGTGTGTCCTAAATAGCTGTCCAGTATTGCATCTAGCTATGAGCAGGTCCTAGTGCTGCATGTGTATAGGTGCTAGAGGCAGTGAGGGGAATGACATGTGTTTTGGAAGGATCACAGGAAGCCACAGTGGTTACTTCTGTGGACTGAGATTAGAGAAGGAGTCTGTGAAAAAGAAGATAACTTGTAGTTTGTAATTATATAGTTTGGTTTTGGGGGGGTGGGCAGTGAATCTTTTGTTGTTATCATTTAAGGTGTTTAAGAAGAATAATGTAAAGGAACAAAATATTTGTTTAATTAGAAAACTATGGTTTAAAAGTGCTATGGGTAGAGTAGGTCCAACTTTGAAAAAAACTTATTTTAAAATAAAGATTTTACTTATGTATTTTTTTTAATTCTTTTTTTTTTAAGATTATTTATTTATTTGACAGAGAGAGACACAGCGAGAGAGGAAACACAAGCAGGGGGAGTGGGAGAGGGAGAAGCAGGCTTCCCGCCGAGCAGGGAGCCCAATGTGGGGCTCGATCCCAGGACTCTGGGATCATGACCTGAGCTGAAGGCAGACGCTTAACCACTAAGCCACCCAGGCGCCTCTATGTATTTTAGAGACAGAGAGAAGGAATGTGTGCCTGTGTGAGCATGAGCTGGGGGAGGGGCAGAGGGAGAGGGAGAGAGAGAATCTCAAGCAGGCTCTGTGCGGAGTGTGGAGCCCAATGCAGGACTCTGTCTCACAACCCTAAAATCATGACCTGAGCCGAAATGAAGAGTTGGACACTCAACCAACTGAGACACCTAGGTGCTCTGAAAAAATATTTATTTTTAAAAAAAATTTTTAAAGATTTTGTTTATTCATAAGGGAGAGAGAGAGCATGTGTGTGTGCACTAGTGGGGGAGGGCAGAGGGAGAGGGAGAAGCAGACTCCCTGCTGAGCAGGAGCCGGATGCAGGGCTCAGTCCCAGGACCCTGAGATCATGACCTGAGCCGAAGGCACATGCTTAGCTGATTGAGCCACTAAGGCGGCCCTGAAAAAATATTTTAATGGTTCACCTGGTTAAAATATTGGAAGATTATACACAGTCAAGTGTTAATAATGATTGACTCTGGCTGAGTTTTCTACACTTATCTAAATACCCAGGTTTTCCACAGTGATTGTGAATATTTGGGAAGAAAGTCCCAATATATGTTATTCAGAGTTTTAAAAGGAATCCTAAAATGATTTTTTTCTTTTCTTTTTTTGTTTTTAACAGTAATATATTCTATTGGAGTCTATAGAGACATGTTTTTTAGCTAAACAAGCTTTCCCAGCACTTAGTGATAATATTAACTGGTGAACTTTTTTCTAGTAATTTTTTCTCGTTACAATCATATTTGTGTACAAAGTGCAGATGTTTTACCTGCTGTAACCTTGTGATCAGGGCAGGTTCTTTCTGGTGTGTTTCAGACGGTCCTCTGATATAGTGACTCCGGTATGTGGCTTCTGTTGCATATGCGTTATTGCCTCATGGTGTTGAGGGGACCCTGGTATGTTTTCCTGGCCTTGAGTAAGCATTCTTTAGTCGGACACAGTTCCTCTGGGGCATTTTGTTTGAATTTTCCACATGCTGCTTGATTGCACAAGCTGATATTACTACTTACATCCATAACCTGGGCAGCACATGTGGAGCCTTGACCTCCGAAAGTCAGCTCTGAGGGCCTTATCTTCTGTGTGCCTCCTCTTGCTCATGATTCTCTTTCCCTTGTCTAGGTAAGGGCTTGTGTTCTCTGTGTCCATCCTCGGACCAGGGCCGTGCGGCTGAGCCTGCGTCCCGTCTTCCTGCAGCCAGGGCGCTCACTCACTCGGCTCTCTTGCCAGCACCTGGGAGCTGTGCTGGATGAGGTTCCTGTCCAGAGCTTTTTCAGCAAGGCCGGGGCCACCTTCAGGCTGAAGGATGGGGCGCTGGCCTATGCCCGGGTGAGGAGGCGTTCTTTGTTTCATCAGGATCTTATCACTAGAAGGACTTTGGGGACACATGGGTCCTTTTCTGTTTTTTACATCTCTTGTATTAGTTTCCTATTTTTGAATATCCCAAAGTGTGGCAGACTCTGCAGAGGGGTTAGACCAATGTCTGTTTGTTCTATTAGAATTCTTTAGGATTAATTTGACTTACTTTGATCCCTGGTCGATGGTAGGTACAAGAATGAATTAAGATCTACACCAGAGCTTGGCAAAGGGTTTTAAAGGGCCACATAGTAAATATTTCAGGTTTGCGGGCCCTACGATCTCTGACCTAACTACTCAGCTCTGTTATTGTAGCCAGAAAGCAGCCATAGACTGTACGTAAATGAAGGGGTATGGTTGTGTTCCAGTAAAACTTTTATTTGCAAAAATAGGCACTGATTCATGAGCTGTAGTTTACAGACCCATGATCTAGACTGTTCTCTGACTTATATTCTTTTTTTTTTTTTTTTCTGACTTATATTCTATGACTGTAAAGAGCAATGTTTTAGTTAGAGGAATTTTTTAACAGGCGATTAGTAGTGTTTTTATGGTAGGTGATAAATGTGTCAGTGTGCTTTCATGTCTGATTGCCTCAGATTTACTGTGTCTGGCTTGCCCTTAATCACTTGGTACTTTGTAGCTCAGCCATCTCTCTGATTCTAAGAATGTCTTCAATGCTGAGGCCTTCAAGCCGGGGAACACTCACAAGTGTAGAATCATCGATTACAGCCAAATGGATGAGCTGGCCTTGCTCTCTCTGAGGACGTAAGTCTGTTATTGACACATGTGGTACTATAGAAGTGTGCCCCTCTAGGGATGCATGGTCACAGTTTCTCCTGGCCTGATTTGGTGAGGGTTTTCTTTCTTGCCAGCATGATTTTGGGAGCCCTGAATTTTAGGTAGCCTCTGCCCTGACTTATTTAATCTTGGATTTTCCTTTTGTTCTAGGTCCATTATTGAAGCTCAGTACCTTAGATATCATGACATCAAACCTGGGGCATTGGTAAAGGTAAGACTCAAGCATATAATTAGATACTCTTTCACCTTCAGACATTCTTTAGTTTGCTGGTTAACCGGCTGCTCATTAGTTCTCACTGAACACATTTAAAGTCACGTTCCTTATCTCTGCCTCTTAACTGGAGTTTCTTTTTCTTCTCTTCAGTAATGTAATTAATTTCAAGATAAGGTCTTAATAGCATCACCCACACAGAGTCAGTAGTTCATAAATCCTAGGATTTGAGGGTGTTTATTATATTTGGGCAAAAGTTAGTTCTATGATAATTGAACTCCTGGGATGTTAGTAAGAGGTCACTTGCAGTTGCGTCTCGTGTCCAACCATTTAGCTCCAGTTGAGCAGATCTCCTTTATATGTAGAGTTTGTTCCTTAGGAGACAGAGTCTCCTCCTTCAGAGAACGTGCTTGTGAGGTAGACAGAAAGAACGTGCTTCCACAAAAAGATGTGAAGGTTCCCGTAAACAAAACCAGACTGCATTCAAATCAGTGTGGGATGTGTACTTTACCCCATGACATCTGGAATAACAGGCAGTTAGCCTGGGAAACTGGGCTTCAAAAGAGAGATGTGACTTGCTTTATTGTAAGAGGTGGAGGAAAAAAGCCATTCTTGAGTTATGATGGCATCTTTTCTTGGGATTCCCTAGGGCACAGTGCTGACCATAAAGCCATACGGGATGCTGGTGAAGGTGGGCGAGCGAATCAGGGGCCTGATACCTCCCATGCACCTGGCCGACATCCAGATGAAGAATCCAGAGAAGAAGTACCACATTGGGGATGAGGTCAAGTGCCGGGTGAGCCTCTGGAAGGGTCTTGTTGGGGTTTAAGCCAGATGGGAAGAGAGCAGTGCTTCTCAGCTGAAGTTTCTGCCTTTTTCCATAGAATGACCATATAACATTTATGGTATGTGTCTGGCATTGAGAAGAGAAAACTGGGTCTCTGCCCTTGAGAGTTTTGTGATATAATTGAGAGTTAAAATATTCATACATGAAGAGAGCGAGCCACTGTGTGACCTTTTGTCCTTTCCATAGTTTGGTGCAGGCTCTATGCTATGGTCATATCTCAAAGGGGAGGTGAGGGTGGGCTGGGCCAGCAAGAATCATTGGTAGTATCAGTAGCGACCACCGTGTAACATGTATTTTGTGCCAGTTGCTATCCTAGGCCCATGACATGCATTATGTCATTTAATCCTTAAAACGACCCCATAAAGTAAGTACTGTTACTCTCATTTTGCAGGTGGAGAAATTAAAACTTAGGAAAGTGAAGTCACACTGCTAGCCCAAAGTCACACAGCTAATAAATGCAGAACCAGTTTTCACATTCAGGTCTATATGACAATAATGTCTTCTAGATTTCTGGCAGAGGTGATCCTTGAACTGGAAAGAATTTAAAGAGGAGCAAGGGGTGTGTTAGGCACAGAAATATCCAGACTAAGCTGCCAAAACTTGAGTGGTTTATAACAAAGTTTTGAATCCCAAGAGAAGCTTCACAGAGTTGTGAAGATTAAATGTGATACACAGTGCTTAACAGAAGGCCTGGTGTGTGCAGGCACAATGTTAGATTTTCTTCTTTTCATTTTATTTTATTATTGAGTCAAGAAAGATACTGATCTCACTCACTGGTGCAAAATTTTATAGTACTGGAGTAAGGAAGTTAAAAATAAAGGAATTTCTCTGCCCTCCAAGGAGATGACCTGAGGGATGAGAGATGGTTGGATCTCTCAGTCTTAGTTAAAATGTATTTTTTTTAATTTTTTTTTTTTTTATTCATTCGAGACAGAGAGCATGAGCAGGGGGAGAAGCAGAGGGAGGGGGAGAAGCAGACTTCCTGCCGAGCAGGGAGCCCTATGTGGGCCTCCATCCCAGGACCCTGGGATCATGACCTGAGCCGAAGGCAGACGCTTAACCATCTGAGCCACCCACGCGCCCTCAGTCTTAGTTAATAGCTAATACGCAGTAGTACCGAGGTGGCAAATTGGCTCAGTTGTTCATTCTATTACATGAGATGCACATGATCTGGGAGGGGCTGAGGCGGTGGTGAAGTAACTGACACAGGACTCTGTGGAGGTGCAGGAACACGGTGAGTGTTGATGCAGGCCCAGGAGGGAATGTACAGGAAGAAGTACTTTTGAAATAGGTGAATACTCCCCAGATTGTCATCCAGCAGGGAATAGGGAGGATCTACAGCTGAGATTATTCTCAGAGGGAAAGAGATACGTTCTTAGGTATGGACCCTGGCCTTTGGGTTCAGAGGTCGCAGAAACCAGTCCAGTGGCTTTCTTGATAATGGGTAACTTGATGACAACCGTTATCCTTCCCCTAGGTTTTGCTTTGTGATCCTGAAGCCAAAAAGCTGATGATGACCCTGAAGAAAACCCTAATTGAGTCTAAACTGCCTGCCATTACCTGCTATGCCGATGCCAAGCCTGGTCTGCAGACACATGGCTTCATCCTCAGGGTCAAGGACTATGGCTGCATTGTGAAGTTCTACAATGATGTGCAGGGACTGGTGCCTAAGCATGAGCTCAGTGCCGAGTATGTCCCTGACCCAGAGAGGGTCTTTTATGCTGGCCAGGTAACCCTTTCCTGGGACAAACCCATGTCCTTGGTGACCCCATGAACATGGATTTGACGGAGTAGTGGGAGGACTACTTTTTAAGGGATAAGGAAGACACATATAAAGCAGTGGGTTTGAGCCAGTGAGGTGGAGGAGATGTGGAACAGAACCAAGAGAAACCCTCAGGGGGGTTCAGCAGAAGCTGGCAAACTAAGGGACCTCAGCCCCACAACCTGGAAGAAATGAATTAGTCTTCACCTACAACAGACATGCTCGTGTTCTCACATCAGAAGTTGTTCTCAGGTCACTGTCACCAAAAGGTGGCAGTGCCGTAAAACTAGTGAGTCTGGGTCTGTCTAGGAAAAATTAAGTTTTGAAAGCTTGGGGTTGTACCAAAAACTTACTCATGTTTTCCTTTCACGCAAAAGGCTGACGTAGGGGGATTCTGTGTATCTTTCAGTACATTGCTTTCCACTGCCTTCTGATCTGATCCCAGGTCTAGGTGCATCACCCTTTGCAGTGCTCGTGGAGGGTAGCTCTCTCCGGGGCCTGACTGGCCTGCAGGGAAGAGTTAGCCAGGCCAGTGTGGTTTCTCACTAGGTGGTGAAGGTTGTGGTGCTGAACTGTGAGCCATCCAAAGAGAGGATGCTTTTGTCCTTCAAGCTGTTGGGTGATCCAAAGAAGGAGCCTCCGGGACACAGTCAGAAGAAAAGAAGGACTGTTAGTCTTGGACAGGTACCTGGACTTCTCCAGACAAGCTATTTTAATTGACAGTGGCAGAAAGTGGGGTACCACTGACACGTGGGGCACTGGGACCCATGGAGGGAAAGATCAAGGTAGCTAGATAAGGTTCTGGGGCTAGAGAGAATTGAGGATCTTGAGAGATGATTCTTTCTGTGTGTCAGAGCAAATGGAAGCTGTCCAGGAAAGGAAAGCACCATTCTCGTATGGCTGTTCAGCAGTGTATGCTGTCCTCTTTCCTCTCTGGTCTCTAGGACCAGCCTGCAAGACTGTCTTTCCTCTGGGACACAGTGGAGGGACTTGGCAGAGGAGTGATGTGAGCACGCAAATGGGTCCTGATGTGTGTGTGTGCGAGTGCCTGCCGGGTCTTTGGGGGCAGTTGTGTGGGGTTTAGAAGAAAGCTCCTTCTCTGATCTTGACCCCTCAGTGATGCTGGGACTCGATACCTCTGATCTTAGCCTGAGCCAGATGGGGTTGCTGTCTGCTCAAGACAAGTACAATTTTTTGTCTTTCTCTTCCTGAGTAGTTGGTGGATGTGAAGGTTTTAGAGAAGACCAAAGATGGGCTGGAGGTGGCTGTCCTGCCCCACAACATCCCTGCTTTCCTCCCCACACCTCATCTGTCGGACCACGTTGCCAATGGCCCTCTGTTGTATCACTGGCTCCAGGCTGGCGACACCCTTCACAGAGTACTTTGTCTGAGCCAGAGTGAGGGACATGTCGTATCCTTTACTGGTATCTGTTGAGCCGTGGGACCTGGGGGAAGACTCTGGGTCAGGCTCTGCTCTTAACTGGAAACTCCATGGAAAAAAGTCAGTTATTTGACTTCAGAAATAACCCCATGAAACCAAACTGGTGACCAGACTGTACTTTCCCTGTCTTCCCCTAGTGGAAAGAGGATTGAAGTCCTACCAGCAGATGCTGGTCAGGGCAGAGTGGAAGTCCAGGGTGTTGGAGAGGGGCAGAGTGGCCTGCCAGGTCCAGTGGGATATTTCCAATAGCATATCTTGCCTTCTCCGACAGTGCTTAGTCCTTGAGCTGGAACAATTAACAGGCAGCTGCTGTCGTCCTTCCCAACCGCCCCCCTACCCCCTTGGGGCTCCAAGTTTCCCTTTGGTCTTGCTGTGCACACTTTGAAGGAGAACACTGCCTCTTTCTCACAGAATGTAAAATAAAATCTCTGTAGAGTGAAGATAGAGGAGGTGGGTTAGAGTTGGTTAGTGTGAAGATTGTGGACCGACCCGTGGTCGGTCCAGCCGCCAAACCACAGGGATGAACCAGTCTCTTTTTGGTCCTCTTCAGTAATCTGGGGATGAATTAATAAGGAAAGGAAAGACACTGGTTCTTAAACTTGAGAGTGTGTCAGAATCACCTTGAGGCCTTGTTTACACAGCTTGCTGGGCCCCACCCCAAAGTTTGTAATTCTTTAGGTCTAGGACAGTGCTTAGGAGTTTGCATTTCTAACAAATTCCAGGTGATGCTAATGCTGCTAGTCTACATGCTGAGAGAATCATTGTAGCAGCTGAGCATGTAGAGTGGAAGAAGGAGATGGAGAGATGGATATTTCATCTGCCCTTTCTGGAACGTTCCTTAATGAAGTGCCATTAGCTCCTTTGTAGGAAGCCAGCTTTGGTGTCCACTGTGGAGGGTAGCCAGGATCCTAAGAGCTTCGCAGAAATCCATCCTGGGATGCTGCTCATCGGTTTTGTGAAGAGCATCAAGGACTACGGTGTGTTCGTCCAGTTCCCGTCAGGTCTTAGTGGACTGGCCCCCAAAGCTGTAAGTTCAGCTCCATGCACAAGAGCCTTGGAGGAGAGAGATTAGGGTCATGGAACCTGAGGGTGGGAAGGAGCATGACTCTGAGCATGTATAGACATGGAAGTTAATTTTTCTGAGCTGCTGAGTATAGGTTTTGCAACCTCCTGGGGTTTTTGAGGCGTCATGATACCAGAATACCCTTGGAAGGATCCCCTCCACCACAGTGTCACTGAAGTCATAAACTTTTCAGACTGCAAAAAATCTAAATGACCCCATCGTTGAACCCCTCATGTCTGCTGACTAAACTGAGACCCAGAGTTGGGAGGAGTCTTAGCAAAGTCATTATAGGACGGTGGGAGAGCAAGTGGCCTGTAGTTTATTCATAAATACTTCTTCCCTTCTGTAGGTTTGTCCCCTGATGTTTTCCTGGGCGGCTCTCATTTGCATCCCCTGCCAGAACAATTTTAAAAATGGGAGAAGAGGGGAAGCCTGCAGAAACATGCATAGTGCAGGGCAGAGGGTTACCATTGGGTGTTAGAGACCTGGACAGCTTGGTGTCCCTCTGGCTTGCCAGTGATGTGCTACCTAGGCTGGGTGCCCTCTAGAAGGCTGGGTTGGATAGCCAGGGTCTCGAATTTTTTTCTGGAAGGGGAGTGGAGCTGTGCTCAAGAGAGGGCTGGGGGATTTTCCTGGCTTCCATCTCTTCCCACTCCTTCCTCCACACATCCTTTTCTGGGGGCATAGAGTGAGTTGTCTTGATAGAAACTTCCTGTCTTTACTTTCTGCCCACTCTTTAGATCATGAGTGACAAGTTTGTGACTTCCACAAGTGACCATTTTGTCGAGGGGCAGACGGTGGTTGCAAAGGTGACCACTGTGGACGAGGAGAAGCAGCGCATGCTGCTGTCGCTGCGGCTGTCGGACTGTGGTCTGGGGGACCTGGCTACCACCAGCCTCCTCCTCCTGAGCCAGTGCCTGGAAGAGCGGCAGGGCGTGCGCAGCCTCATGAGCAACCGAGGTGGGGGCATGGGGGTGGAGACTGAGGGTCGGGGATGGGGAGTGTCTGTCGTAAGTTATGCCTGTCTGTTCCGATGAGTAATGGGCTCCAACAATTTTGAAAAACTTAAAAAAATTTTATTTATTTATTTGAGAGAGAGAGAAAGAGAGAGAGGCAGAGAGAGCACACAAGTGGGAGGGGCAGAAAGAGAGCGAATCTCAAGCAGGCTCCGTGCTCAGCTTGATCCCACAACCCTGAGATCACGATCTGAACCGAAATCGAGAGTCAGATGCTTAACCAACTGAGCCACCCAGGTGCCCCCCCCCCGCTTTTTAATGGGCATATAACTGTATAAACTGCATAAGTCATTTAAGGTACAATTCAGTAAATGTTTATAAAATGAACACCCTTGTTTAACTAGTCCCCAGATTCAGATAAAGATCATTACCAGCATCCCAGAGGTCCCCTTTGTGTTCCCTCCCAGACCAAAATCAAAATTTCCCTTAGTTCTGTATCCTCAGGTTTGCATTTGTTGTGAATCCACTCACCTCTTCACTGTTCTCTTATTCAACAAATATCTGGTGGATGATAGAATGGAGCAAGTGCCTGCTAGAAGACTGTGAGGGGTTATTGTGTTGATTTCTGAAGTTCTGAACCATCAGGATTGTTGGAACCCTGATGGGATTTGGGAATAAGAAGCTTGAGAGGGTAGATTCCAAACCTAAGCAATGAAAATTCAAAAAGCAAAGGACAGTGTGTGTTTGTGGTATTTGTTGGCTTCTTTCATGAGTTCTGCCCAGGGAGGATTAATTAGCAAGAGGTGCAGGTCTCTCACTGCAATAGGAGTGCTCATGGTGTTGCATATTTCTACCAAAAGTGATCTTACCTTCACAGTGCTCCGGCGCTCTGCTGTCCTCCGTGGGGCAGCACATTGCCAAAGGAAAAGAACGCTGAGTATTGTTTCTGCTTGTTAATCCCCATTTCCTTTGGGTCTCTGGCAGACTCTGTGTTGATCCAGACGTTGGCTGAGATGACCCCCGGGATGGTCCTTGACCTAGAGGTGCAGGAGGTGTTGGAGGATGGCTCTGTGGTGTTCAGTGAGGGCCCCGTGCCTGGCCTGGTCCTGAGGGCCAGCAGATATCATCGGGCAGGTGAGCACTTCTGTCTCGCCCCTCATGGTTCGTGGGGGAAATTCTTTGCCCATTTTTCCCTCTCGGATACAGAATTCCCAAATACATAGTGTAGAGGAGCTGATTCAGTAGAAAATTTTGGCATCCCTGTCTTGTATCGATGTAAATCAAGACAGCTGACAGCATGCTAAAGAAGGTTTAAGTGTGAATCCTTCTGTTGTTATAATTGGGTAAATCTAGATTTTTATATATCAGCTTGCATAAATTAAGGCACACCTGAACTTGAATTATGGGAGCTAGATTTTTGGTTTTCCTCACCCATATTGTCCCAGGACGGATGTCCTCTTTTCTTTTCTGTGCCCAAAGGCTTGCAGGGCTCTTGGGGAGACGTTTCCTTCCCTGCTCCAAGAGGGCAACCATGCTGTGTTTGGTTCTGCACTGCAGGGCAAGAGGTGGAACCTGGGCAGAAAAAGAAGGTTGTCATCTTAAATGTTGATATGTTGAAGTTGGAGGTCCATGTTTCCCTTTGCCACGACTTGGTGAATAGAAAAGCTAAAAAGGTAAGTTGGCGATGACTTCCATTCCCATGGTTTCAAAGGCATTACCCACCTCTCCAACCCCACACACTTTGCTTGGGGGTTTTAATGTAAGTGCCTGTGGATGAGGTGATCGTCTGCCTGGATTGGTGTGGGTCGTTCCTATACCTTTTGTCTTGGTGTGGTTATTAATAGCACTGATTTGCACTCTGGTGCCACTAATAAATTATGTGGTCCCCCTGTCTTCAGGGCCAGGTAGATAATGTAAATGAATGAAGTGGGCATGGCCAGCCCACAAAGGGGCAGAGACGATTCAGTTCCATCTGCTTATTGCCAGGTGGGAACATCAGTGTCCGATGTTGCTGAATCTGATTCCCGCCCCTCCCCTTCATTTTTCCCTTCCTACTATCTTTTTTTTTTTTTTTAACATATAATGTATTATTTGTTTCAGAGGGACAGGTCTGTGATTCATCAGTCTTACACAATTCACAGCGCTCACCATAGCACATACCCTCCCTAATGTCTATCATCCAGCCACCCCATCCCTCCCACTCCCCCACCACTCCAGCAACCCTCAGTTTATTTCCTGAGATTAAGAATTCCTCCTATCAGTGAGATCATATGATATTTGTCTTTTTCTGATTGACTTATTTCGTTTAGCATAATACCCTCTAGTTCCATCCACATTGTTGCAAATGGCAAGATTTCGGGTTTTTTGATGGCTGCATAATATTCCATTGTGTGTGTGTGTGTGTGTGTGTGTGTGTGTGTGTGTGTGTGTGTGTATGTATATATATACACACATATACACCATATCTTCTTTATCTGTTCATCTGTGGACATCTTGGTTCTTTCCATAGTTTGGCTATTATGGACACTGCTGCTATAAACATTGGGGTGCACATCTTCGGATCACTACATTTGTATCTTTGGAGTAAATACCCAGTAGTGCAATTGCTGGGTCATAGGGTAGCTCTGCTGAATCTGATTTTTAAGAGAAGGAAGAATTTGTTTTTTTATTTGAAATAAATGTGGGAAACGTTGGAAACTGTTTTTAAGACATATAACCCAAACAAAACATGTCTGTGCGTAGTTCTGCCCTCTAGGCTGCTCATCCACATTCACTCCTGTACACTTTTGTGTGAGAGAAGAATGGGTTCAAGGGGAATCTTAACATTTGTAGTGTTTTTCTCTGGATTATGTGTATATTTGGCCCTCCTTTCAAGTACTTATTAAGGGGGCACCTGGGTGGCTCATTCAGTTAAGCATCCAATTCTTGATCCCAGCTCAGGTCTCTATCTCAGGGTTGTGAGTTCAAGCCCCACATTAGGCTCCACTTAAAAATAAATAAACAAACAAATTAATAAATAAAGTACTTATTAAGCATCTAACTGTGTAGGGTATGGTGGAGAGAATTACATAGGTATAATTCCTCATGTCTGATTGCCTGTAATTTTAAGACTTGGGGAAACAAAGATAAATAGAAATAGTGTTAACCCCTCACTGAGTTTTCTAGCAGGTCCATATTCCATATATCCAAGTGAAGCTGGTGCATATATAAGGGTATGAGCATAGGTTGGACTTTGAGGAATGGTGGGCTAAATGCCTTGCATACAATGAGCTCTCAGTAATGACTCTGATGAGTGGTTGAACGGGTGAATAAATCAGGTGGGGCGCTGCAGAACTACAAGAGTCAGGGCTACCTGGCTATGCTCAGAATCACCTCAGTAACTTTAAAATTCTGATTTCACTAGTTCTAGGATAGGATCCTAGGAATCTGAATTCAAAACAAAAGCTAAGTCCCAGGGCTTCTGATGTGGTGCCTTGAGTTTAGTCAGGTCACCTCAGTAACAGGAGGGGAAGCGGGGAAGTTAGGTGGAGGGAATGAAGGCTAGTTTGTTACAGCTCATACTAGCCCTGGGTCCTCTGGACTCAGGGGGCTTCTCCAGCCCTGCTCTGCCCAATAAGTGATGATTGAGCACTTGTGCCCTGTAAGAAGTGGGGTTGGTGGGTTTTCTGTTTTCCAGCTGAAGAAAGGCAGCGAGTACCAGGCGATTGTGCAACACTTGGAGGAGTCCTTTGCTGTTGCCTCCTTGGTAGAGACTGGCCACCTGGCAGCTTTCTCCCTGACCTCTCACCTCAATGACACCTTCCGCTTTGACTCAGAGAAGTTGCAGGTGGGACAGGGTGTCTCCCTAACCCTCAAGACCACAGAACCAGGAGTGACTGGTTTTCTTTTGGCTGTTGAGGGGCCAGCTGCTAAGAGGACTGTGAGACAGACCCGGAAGGACTCTGAGACAGTCGATGAGGACGAGGAAGCAGATCCAGCTCTGGTTGTGGGGGCTGTAAAGAAGCACACCCTCTCCATTGGGGACATGGTCACGGGCACTGTCAAGTCCATTAAACCCACCCATGTGGTTGTAACCCTGGACGATGGCATCATTGGCTGTATTCACGCCTCCCACATTCTAGATGAAGTTCCAGTGGGCACATCTCCTACTGCCAAGCTGAAAGTTGGGAAGACAATCACTGCCCGAGTGATTGGTGGTCGAGACATGAAGACGTTCAGGTATGGAGGCTTTGGGAGATGGGCTGGTTTTGAGGGGAGGTGGTTGTAATTATGGGAGAAGGAATGGGCACTAAAGCAGGCTTGAAAAAGTTGTGCACGAATCAGATTTTCTTCTAGTTAGCAGAAATGTTTACCAAAAGAATCCTTTGGTCTTTTTCCCCTTAAAAAAAAAAATGGCCTATGGTGTAGTGGTTAAGGGCATTAGTTTAAAGTGAGAGAGACCTGGGTTTGCATTCCAGATTTGCCACTTAAAATTGGGTGATCATGACTTTAGTTACTTAACTCTGAGTTTTATTTTCCTAATTTGTAAAATGGGAGTACGGGTGGTTAGTACCTTTTTTGCAGACTTGAGAGAACATCTGGTACCCAATGTGCCTAGCAGGTTGCCTGACATAGTTATTGCTCAGTATACATCAGAGGTTATTATAATCCATTCTCCACTACATACCATACTCATCCTCCTTTTCTTTAAATCTACTTGCACTATTATTATTGTAGCAGAAATCCTTGCTGTAATAAGAAAAGCAAAATAATTCATAGTTTATAATTTGCATATTAATTTCAGTAATGCTCTCTCTAGACCTCAGTTTCCTTACTTTCAGAGTGAAAGAATTGGAGAATGTAGTCCGTAAGGAAAATACTACTCATGGTGTAATAAGACAATACTGAAAGGTCAGATGAGCCAGCTCCCCAACATTTACTGCAGAGAGTGAGAGGAAGCCCTCAGGCCTGACACATCACCAGTGGGCAGGAAGGCAGCAGAGCTGATGGCTTTCAAGCTTGGTTTCCTGGGACTAGAGAGAAAGTCTGATCTCTAGATTATGGTGGTACAGAGAATAAGAGAAATGATTTGACCTTATTTCTTTCTCCAGATTTCTCCCAATAAGTCATCCCAGATTTATTCGAACCATTCCGGAGCTGAGTGTCCGGCCAAGGTGAGGGGAACCCCAGCAGCATGGTCTCATGGAAAGAGTGTGGGGCTTTGGAGTCAGGAACCTGAGTTCCAGCCTAGATTCTGCCAGTGTTGTGACTTATTTTGCCTCTGTCTGTCCAGCTTGTCTTATTTCTCTAGTAATGATATTTGGCTCTGATAGCGTTAGTTAGAGGGATTATAAGAAACCTAATGTAAAAGCTGTATTTAGGGTTTAAAAGGCTGGTTGCAGTTCTCTTTGTCAGCATGTAAAAAAAAAAGGCACATTTTTGCTCTCAATCCAATTTTCTAGAACTCAGTAATTACCAAAATAAAAAACATGTAGCCAAGAATACCCATTCTTTGAGTGTAGAGACTACTGCTTGTTGACTGGAATTTAGCTCATGTTCTAGTGGATTTTATAGAGGGGTGTTCTGTGAGGGATTCTGTGTGGAGGAAAACTAGTTTCATTTAGGGTTGGATCCAGTTTGTCTGGGATCATTTTTTTTTTCAGAGGATCTGAAGCATTTTGATCCATGGGCCTATTTATGCAGCCTCTTGAAGTTAATAGGTCATCAGTGAATGAAGCTAGATACACATGACCGAGAGAATGGCTCTTCAGAGTCAGCCATGGGGTCCATCCAGGGTGTAAGTCTTAAGAGCTGAGGGATCGTCTCTCGCTCTGTCGCTCTCTGTCAAATAAAAAAAAAAAGCTGAGGGATATAATGGAAGGGCCTCTGAAGTAACTTTTAGGGGATAAGGTTTTTTTGTTTGCTTTTTTTGAATTATAGTTGATATACAATGTTACATCAACTTTAGGTGTACGACACAGTGATTGGACAAATCTATACTCTATGCTGTGCTAACCACGGTGTGGCGACCATCTGTCATAAATGCTCATATCGTAGCGTGCCATTTACTATATCCCCTGTGCTGTACCTCTCATCCCTGGGACTTACTAATTCCGTAACTGGAAGGTTATATCTCCCATTCCCCTTCACCCATTTTGCCCATCTTGCCGCCCACTTCCTCTCTGGCAACCATCAATTCTCTGCATTTATGGGTCTATTTCTGCTTTTTTTGTTTATTCATTTGTTTTGTTTTACAGATTTCCACATATAAGTGAAATCATGTGGTATTTGTCTTTCTCTTATTTAGTGTAGTACTCTCTAGGTCCTTCCAGGGCGCCTGGGTGGCTCAGTCATTGGGCGTCTGCCTTTGGCTCAGGTCACGATCCCAGGGTCCTGAGATCGAGCCCCGCATCGGGCTCCCTGCTCAGCGGGAAGCCTGCTTCTCCCTCCCCCACTCCCCCTGCTTGTGTTCCTGCTCTTGCCATCTCTCTCTGTCAAATAAATAAATAACATCTTCTAAAAAAAAATACTCTCTAGGTCCTTCCATATTCTCACAAATGGCAAGATCTCATTCCTTTTTATGGCTGAGTAGTATTCCATCAGGGAGTAAGGTTTGGTCATTGTCCTGAAGGTATCAGAATAGAAGAGGAATATTTCTGGGAGGGCTTGAGTATGAGATAGGCATATATTCCTGGAATATTGAGTTTGAGATGCTAACCACATTTTTGGAACTTCAGAGTAAGCCGTTTAGTTCCAGAATAATGAGATTTGGTGGATGCACACATTCCTGTTTCTTTACTGTGTGGTTTCCTTAGTTTTGTAGATTTTGATCATGTTCCCCTCCAGTCTTTGTAGTGAAAACAGAGAGAGCACCGCATTAGTCGTTTGAGTCGGCCAGATCTTCACCTGAGGTGTGATGCCTTGTTTAATTAAGAGTTGGGGGTCAAGCAGTTTGTTCAGGCTAAGGGTAGAAATGTTCAGTTAATGAGGGTTGGTTCTTTCAAGTCCTCCCTTCTTGGCTTGCAGATGGCTGTCTTCTCAGGGTGTCTTCATGTGGTGTTCTCCGTGTATATCTGGGTTCTAATCTCTTCCCTTTTTTTGCTTTTTTGTTTTATTGTGGTAAAAACACAAAACATAAATTTACCCTCTTAACAGTTTTCAAGTATGCATCACACTGTTAACTGTGTGCACGTTATCGTAGTACAGATCTCCAGAACTTTTTCATCTTGCATGGCTGAAACTCTTTACCCATAGGACAGCTCTCCATTTCTTCCTGCCCCCCCCCCACCTCTGGCAGCCACCATTCTACTTTCTGTTTCTTTACTGTTTCTTTTTCTGTTTAATTACTTTAGATAACTCGAGTCATGGACAGTCCTGACTGGCTAACTTCACTCAGCACAACATTCTAAAGGTTCATCCACATAGTCGCATGTAGCAGGATTTTCCTTCTTTTTAAAGGCTGACTACTATTCCGTGTATGGTATAGACCACATTTTCATCCATCCATGAGCAGACGTTTAGGCTGCTTCCACATCTTGGCTATTGTGAATAACACTGCAGTCAACATGGGCATGCAAATATCTCTTTGAGATCCTATTTTCAGTTCTTTTGGATGTATACCCAGAGGTGGGAGTGTTGGATGGTATGGTGGCTTTTAATTTTTTGAGGAACTTCCATACTGTTTTCCATAGTGGCTGTACCATCCTATAGTTCTGCCAACAGTGTGCAAGGAAGGGTTCCCTCTTTTCCACATATCTGCCAACGCTTGTATTCTGTGTGTTTGCTAATGGCCATCCTTAGAGCTGTGTGGGGAGATATCTCACTGTGGTGTTGATGTGTATTTTCCTGATGGTTAGTGATGTGAAGCACCTTGTCCTATGCTTGTTGGTCATTTTTTTTTTTTAAGAGAGTGGGGAGGGGTAGAGAGAGGGAGAGAGAGAATCTTAAGCAGGTGCTATTCCCAGTGCCAGACCCCGACTCAGGGCTTGATCTCATGATCTTGAGATCATGACCTGAGCCAAAATCAAGAGTCAGACGCTTTTTTTTTTTTTTTAATGTTTTATTTGACAGAGAGCACAAGCAGGGGGAGCGGCAGGCAGAGGGAGAGGGAGAAGCAGGCTCCCTGCTCAGCAGGGAGCCTGATGGTGGGACTCAATTCCAGGACCCCGGGATCATGACCCGAGCCGAAGGCAGACGCCCAACCGTCTGAGCCACCCAGGCGCCCCAACAGTCGGACGTTTAACTGGCTGAGCCACCCAGGCTCTCTGCTTGTTGGTCATTTTTATATGTTCTTTGGATAAATGTCTCTTCAAGTCCTGGTTTTTAATTGGGTTTTGTTGTTGCATTATAGGCTAACCCTAATAATAATAATAATAATAATAATAATAATCCATAACTGGATAATGGCCCACCCTGACATTCTCATTTTAAGTTAATCACCTGTTTAAATTCCGGATCTCAAATGCAGTCACATTCTGAGATACTGAGGGTTAGCCTGTCAACATATAAACTTGGAGGTTGGGGGGGGCACAGTTTAGCCTGTAACAGAGGCATTCCAGTGTCAGCTATTGAGTGAATAAACTTTTTTTATCCTTTTTTTTTTAAAGATTTTATTTTATTTATTTGGCAGAGAGATACAGAGAGAGAACAAGTAGGCAGAGAGGCAGGCAGAGGGAGAGGGAGAAGCAGGCTCCCCGCTGAGCAGGGAGCCTGATGCAGGACTCGATCCCAGGACCCCGGGATCATGACCCGAGCCGAAGGCAGCCACCTAACCGAGTGAGCCACCCAGGTGCCCCTACTATATAAGCGTTATAGATACTGTATATCAATTACCTATTTCAGTGCCAGGCACATAGATGTTCTGCGTGTGCTCTGTGTGTGTGTGTGTGTGTGTGTGTGTGTGTGTGTGTGTGTGTGTGTATGTGTGTTTTAAGAAATAACATTTTATCGGGTGCCTGGGTGGCTCAGATGGTTAAGCATCTGCCTTCGGCTCAGGTCATGATCCCAGGGTCCTGGGATCGAGTCCCGCATTGGGCTCCCTGCTCCTTGGGAGCCTGCTTCTCCCTCTGCCTCTCTCTCTCTGTCTCTCATGAATAAATAAATAAAATCTTAAAAAAAAAATAACATTTTACAGATGTTCCCTTCCCTAGGCTTCTCTCTCCACCCTCAGAGAATGAATTACCTGTTATTCATTTGATATGTATCTAACTCTTTCATACTTCACTTATATATACATATGTATATATTTGTATACACACACGTATGTCTACAAAATTATTTTGTGTGGTTTTCAAACTTTACATAAATGGCATGCTGTACTTAATTTTTTTTTGTTTAATTTTATTATGTTAGTCACCATACAGTACATCATTAGTTTTTGATATGGTGGTCCACGATCCATTGTTTTCGTATAACACCCAGTGCTCCATGCAGTACGTGCCCTTCTTAATACCCATCACCAGGCTAACCCATCCCCCCACCCCCTCCCCTCTAAAACCCTCAGTTTGTTTTTCAGAGTCCATCGTCTCTCATGGTTCGTCTCCCCCTCCGATTCCCCCCCATCATTTTTCCCTTCCTTCTCCTAATATCCTCCATGCTGTTCCTTATGTTCCACAAATAAGTGAAACCATGTGATAATTGACTTTCTCTGCTTGACTTATTTCACTTAGCATAATCTCCTCCAGTCCCATCCATGTTGATGTAAAAGTTGGGTATTCATCCTTTCTGATGGCTGAGTAATATTCCATTGCATATATGGACCACATCTTCTTTATCCATTCATCTGTTGAAGGGCATCTCGGCTCTTTCCACAGTTTGGCTATTGCAGACATTGCTGCTATGAACATTGGGGTGCCTTTGGCCCTTCTTTGCACTACATCTGTGTCTTTGGGATAAATACCCAGTAGTACAATTGCTGGGTCATAGGGTAGCTCTATTTTTAAATTTTTGAGGAACCTCCACACTGTTTTCCAAAGTGGCTGTACCAACTTGCATTCCCACCAACAGTGTAAGAGAGTTCCCCTTTCTCCACAACCTTTCCAACATTTGTTGTTTCTTGCCTTGTCCATTTTTGCCATTCTAACTGGTGTAAGGTGGTATCTCAATGTGGTTTTGATTTGAATTTCCCTGATGGCTAATGATGATGAACATTTTTTCATGTGTCCATTAGCCATTTGGATGTCTTCTTCAGAGAAGTGTCTTTTCGTATCTTCTGCCCACTTTTTGACTTGATTATTTGTTTTTTGGGTGTTGAGTTTGAGAAGTTCTTTATAGGTCTTGGATACCAGCCCTTTATCTGTAGTGTCATTTGCAAATATCTTCTCCCATTCTGTGGGTTGCCTCTTTGTTTTGTTGACTGTTTCCTTTGCTGTGCAGAAGCTTTTTATCTTGATGAAGTCCCAAAAGTTCATTTTCGCTTTTGTTTCACTAGCTTTTGGAGATGTATCTTAAAAGAAGTTGCTGTGGGCAATGTCCAAGAGGTTACTGCCTATGTTCTCTTCTAGGATTTTGATGGATTCCTGTCTCACATTGAGGTCTTTCATCCACTTTGAGTTTATCTTTGTGAATGGTGTTAGAGAATGGTCGAGTTTCATTCTTCTGCATGTGGCTGTCCAATTTTCCCAGCACCATTTATTGAAGAGACTGTCTTTTTTCCATTGCATGTTTTTTCCTGTTTTGTCAAAGATTATTTGACCATAGAGTTGAGGATCCATATCTGGGTTCTCTATTCTGTTCCATTGGTCTATATGTCTGTTTTTGTGCCAGTACCATGCTGTCTTGGTGATCACAGCTTTGTAATATAGCTTGAAATCGGGCAACATGATGCCCCCAGCTTTTTTTTTTTTTTTTTTTCAACATTTCCTTGGCGATTCGGGGTCTTTTCTGATTCCATACAAATTTTAGGATTGTTCCAGCACTTTGAAAAATGTCATTGGAATTTTGATCGGGATGGCATTGAAGGTATAGATTCCTCTGGGTAGCATAGACATTTTAACAATGTTTATTCTTCCGATCCATGAGCATGGAATATTTTTCCATCTTTTTGTGTCTTCAATTTGTTTCATGAGTGTTTTGTAGTTCCTAGAGTATAGGTCCTTTACCTCTTTGGTTAGGTTTATTCCGAGGTATCTTACGGTTTTTGGTGCTATCGTAAATGGAATCATTTCTGTAATTTCTCTTTCTACAGTTGCGTTGTTAGTGTATAAGAAAGCAGCTGATTTCTGTGCACTGATTTTGTATCCTGCCACATTACTGAATTGCTGTATGAGTTGTAGTAATTTGGGGGTGGAGTCTTTTGGGTTTTCCACATAAAGTATCATGTCGTTTGCGAAAAGAGAGAGTTTGACTTCTTCGCCAGTTTGAATACATTTTATTTCTTTTTGTTGTCTCATTGCTGTTGCTAGGACTTCTAGTACTATGTTGAACAATAGTGGCGAGAGTGGGCATCCTTGATGTGTTCCTGCTCTTAAGGGAAAGGCTCTCAGCTTTTCCCCATTGAGGATGATATTCGCTGTGGGTTTTTATAGATGGATTGTATGAACTTGAGGAATGTTCCCTCTTTCCCTATACTCTTCAGAGTTTTAATCAGGAAAGGGTGTTGTATTTTGTCAAATGCTTTTTCTGCATCAATTGAGAAGACCATATGGTTCTTCTCCCTCCTCTTATTAATGTGTTCTATCACATTGATTGATTTGCAAATGTTGAACCACTCTTGCATCCTGGGGACAAATCCCACTTGGTCGTGGTGGATGACCCTTTTGATGTATTGTGGGATCCTATTAGCTAGGATTTTGTTGAGGATTTTGGAATGCATATTCATCAGGGATATCGGTCTGAAATTCTCCTTTTTGATGGGGTGTTTGCCTAGTTTGGGGATTAAGGTAATGTTGACCTCATAGAATGAGTTTGGAAGTTTTCCTTCTGTTTCTATTTTTTGAAACAGCTTCAGTAGAATAGGTATTATTTCTTCTTTGAATGTTTGGTAGAATTCCCCAGGGAATCCATCAGGCCCTGGACTCTTGTTTTTTGGGAGGTTTTTGATCACTGCTTCAATCTTGTTACTGGTTATTGGCCTATTCAGGTTGTCAATTTCTTCCTGTTTCAGTCTTGGCAGCTTATAGGTTTCCAGGAAGGCCTCCATTTCATCCAGATTGCTCCGTTTATTGGCATGTAGTTGTTGATAATAATTTCTAATAATTGTTTTTGTTTCCTCGGTGTTAGTCATGATCTCTCCCCTTTCATTCATAATTTTATTAATTTGGGTCCTTTCTCTTTTCTTTTGGATAAGTCTGGCCAGTGGTTTATTGATCTTATTAATTCTTTCAAAGAATCAACTTCTAGTTTCGTTGATCTGATCTACTGTGTTTCTGGTTTCTAATTCATTGATCTCTGCTTTAATTTTAATTATTTCTCTTCTAATGCCTGGCTTAAGCATCGCTTGTTGCTTTTTCTCTAGTTCTTTAAGGTAGAGTTTGGTGAATTCGGGATTTTTCTGTTTTTTTGAGTGAGGCTTGGATGGCTATGTATTTCCCCCTTAGGACCACCTGTACAGTATCCCATAGGTTTTGGACCGATGTGTTTTCGTTCTCATTGATTTCCATGAATTGTTTAAGTTCTTCTTTGATTTCCTGGTTGACCCAAACATTCTTGAGCAGAGTGGTCTTTAGCTTCCAGGTGTTTGAATTTCTGCCAAATTTTTTCTTGTGATTGAGTTCCAGTTTTAAAGCATTGTGGTCTGAGAATATGCAGGGAATAATCTCAGTCTTTTGGTATCGGTTGAGACCTGATTTGTGACCCAGTATGTGGTCTATTCTGGAGAAAGTTCCATGTGTGCTCGAGAAGAATGAGTATTCTGTTGTTTTAGGGTGGAATGTTCTGTAAATATCTGTGAGGTCCATCTGGTCCAATGTATCATTCAGAGCTCTTGTTTCCTTGTTTATTTTCTGCTTAGATGATCTGTCCATTGCCGAGAGTGGAGTATTGAGGTCCCATACAATTAACGTATTGTTATCAATATGACTTTTTTTTGGTTAACAGTTGGCTTATGTAGATGGCTGCTCCCATGTTGGGGGCATAGATATTTACAATTGTTAGATCTTCTTGTTGGATAGACCCTTTAAGAATGTGTCTCTAATTATAGACTTTAGTTTAAAATCTAATTTGTCTGATATAAGAATTGCTACCCCAGCTTTGAGGTCCGCTGGCATGGAAGATGGATCTCCATCCCTTCACTTTCAGTCTGGATGTATCTTTAGGTTCAAAATGAGTCTCTTGTAGGCAGCATATGGATGGGTCCTGTCTTTTTATCCAATCTGCAACCCTGTGCCGTTTTATGGGAGCATTTAGGCCATTCACGTTGAGAGTGATTATTGAAAGATATGAATTAAATGTCATCATGTTGCCTGTGAAGACGTTGTTTTTATAGATTGTCCCTGTAAATTTCT
Source organism: Callorhinus ursinus (assembly GCF_003265705.2). NCBI lineage: Eukaryota > Metazoa > Chordata > Mammalia > Carnivora > Otariidae > Callorhinus > Callorhinus ursinus. The sequence goes on along the minus strand of NW_027397082.1, from coordinate 17,216,120 downwards.
GTTGTATATCACTGTTGGGGTCTTTCTCCTTTTATAGAACCCCCCCTTAATATTTCTTGCAAGGCCGGCTTAGTGGTGACATATTCTTTCAGTTTCTGCCGGTCATGGAGCTCTGCATCTCTCCATCCATTGTAAATGAAAACCTTGCTGGATAAAGTATTCTTGGCTGCATGTTCTCCTCATTTAGTACCCTGAATATGTCTTGCCAGGCCTTTCTGGCTTGCCAGGTCTCTGTGGATAGGTCTGACGTTATTCTGATGTTCTTCTCTTTGTACGTAAGGAATCTCTTCCCCCTAACTGACCTTAAGATGGTTTCCTTGGTTCTAAGATTTGCAAGTTTTTATTATTACATGCTGGGTTGTTGGCCTGTTTTCCTTGATCTTGGGAGGGGTCCTCCCTGCCTCTAGGACGCAATGTTTCATTCCACAAATTAGGGAAGTTCTCAGCTACAATTTGCTCAAATACATCTTCTAGTCCTCTCTCTCTCTCTTCACTCCCTCCGGGATTCCAATTATTCTGACATTGGAACGCTTCATGGTGTCACTTATTTCTCTGATTCTATTTTCATGGATTCTGAGTTGTTTTTCCCTGGCCTCCTCTTTTCCCTTTTTATCTATTATAATGTCTTCCAGGTCGCTTATTCGTTTTTCTGCCTCAGTTACCTTAGCTGTTAGATTATCTAGATTGGATTGGATCTCACTGATAGCATTTTTAAGTTCTACCAATTCAGCTTTCATTTCTGCCCTTAGAGACTCTATGTTGCCATTAATTGATTTCTCCATTCTAGCCATTGTCTTCACAATTGCTAGCCTGAATTCCATCTCCGACGTCATGGTTATATCTGCATCCATTTGTAAATCTGCAGGATAAGTCATAATCTCTGACTCTTTTCTATTTTGGGGGCTCCTCCTCCTAGTCATTCTGTTGATGGGTGTTTGAGGGAATGTATAGAGTCCAAATTATTGACCAGAACCCAAGCAAGATGCACCTGTTTTCTTGGGACCTTAGGGTTGCTGGCCTCTTGTTTTCCCAGCCTGTCTTCTGGGGGAGGGGCCTGCTGCGCTGTTACTCAGGCAACCCTGTTTGGGCGGAGTTGCCCTGCCCCCCTGTGGCGGGGGATGGGCTCAGCGGGAATCAGTTTTTGGGGCTTTTGTTCTCTGGTGGCTTTCCGCGTCTCTGCTGCGAGTCAGAGCAGAAGAGACCGTTTCCAATCCTCTGCTTCAGAGCAGAGAGACCGCAGTCTGTTCTTCAGTGAGCTCTCCAGGCCACACCGTCTCCGTTTCTGTCCGTGCTGCTATAAACTGCAGCGTCCTGGGTTGTGCGCCCCTCCGCAGCACCCCCAGTCCTGCCTCCAGGTCGGAGCCCGTCTCTGCCTTTTGTTCTTCTAAAACCGCCAGCCGGTCCCACAGGCGACCCTGCCGCTCCGGGTTTCTGCTCCAGGGACTGCCCTAAAGTCTTTTCCCCGCTGCTACCGGTCTGCGCGTCTGTGCCCCGTCCCAGTGAGGCTGTCGCTCACCGGCGGTGTAGGATCCCCACGGCCAGGGTCCCTCCTGCTGCCGTTTATCCTCCGATATCTGCCCGTGGAATCAGGGCTCCCTGCTTCCTACCTCGAAACCAACCGCCTGCAATATTGTTTGTAGAGATCCAGATCTTCTTACATCTCAGGCTGGTTTCGTGGGTGCTCAGAGTGGTCTGGTAGATATCCAGCTCAATTCTGGGGACCAGTTGAAATAGGGTCCCCTACTCCTCCGCCATCTTTCCCTCCCCTCTTAATATTTTGCAACTTGTTTTTTTCACTCAAAATTTTGATTTTGAGATCTGCTTTTGTGCCTGTAATTAAAATAGTAATTCATCTTAATGAATGTGCCCAACTCTATGTGTTCTCCAACTGATGGAGGATGTTTAAGGTTGTTTCTAGTTTTTCTCTTTTATAAATAATGCCACAGTGAACATCTTTGAACTTGTTCCACTGTGCTTCTGGATTTCTGTAAGGTGGAATTACCGGGTTATAAGGTACATGCATTTTTAACTTTACTCGTATATGAAGGTTTCCATTTTTCTGTATTCACCAGTGCTATTATATGTGACAGTTTACCAGTGTTACTTGTACCACTTTATTGTTGAGTTTGGTTTTGTTTTAGGAATTACTTTAATTGGTAAGCTGGGCTGGGAGTTCTGTGATTTCTTTGAAGTGCTTTGTGGACTGATAAGCACATTCCCTCGTTGCTTTTGTGAGCAGAAAAAGAAAGTAATAATGGCAAGGTAGCATAGGGGACAGAGCCCTGGATTTTTGAAGTCAGAGCTCTGATTTCAACTCCTGGTTCAATAGCATAAAATTAGTTTAATAATATCTACCCTGCCTCATTCACATGTGATTGTTGTCACATTCATTGAGAGACTATTTGGGAAAGTTCTGCAAACTGTAAAGCAATAGCTAAAGTATTATGAAAGAAGTAAAACAATTTTGTTTCCTAAATTTGTAGATTGTAAGCTACCTACCTACTTTATAGCTTGTTCATACCTAGGTGAATGAAAAGGAAGAGATTAGCTCTCATGCAGGTATTATGAACATTCCCCTTAGGGGAGAGAAATGGGCATGTGGGAGGTATGCGTGAACGAGGTGGGTACAGTCAATCCGTGGCCACGTGGGGGAGACGGTTTCAAGTTAGAAGCCTTATGCAGAGGTTGGCATACTCTTTCCATTGCTTTTCTGCAAACAGTGAGCTGGAGAAGGATGGCCGCACTGCTCTCAACACTCACTCTGTTAGCCCCTTGGAGAAGATTAAACAGTACCAGGCTGGACAGACTTTGATTTGCTTCTTGAAGAAGGTGAGTAGTGCATACCCTGCAGTGTGATGCCATCCTTTCAGAAAAAAGGGGAGCAGCTGGAGACAAAGGCCATTAGCACTAAGCATTTGAGTCTTATTGCTACCATGCTGGTTTATGGGAGACCAGAAGCCTAATTGAGGAGCTAAAATTATGGCTCATGAAACAATTAGCAAGCAACTCACAGTTGAACATGTTTATAGATTAATTATACGAAAGGGAAAGGAAAAATAGCAAGATTTAAAGTAAATGTGCTATTGGATTCTGGATTCTTGTCTTTTTTTTTTTTTTAAGATTATTTATTTATTTATTTGACAGAGAGAGAGAGAGAGACAGCAAGAGCAGGAGCACAAGCAGGGGGAGTGGGAGAGGGAGAAGCAGGCTTCCTGCCGAGCAGGGAGCCCGATATGGGGCTTGATCCCAGGACCCTGGCTGGGATCATGACCTGAGCCGAAGGCAGATGCTTAACGACTGAGCCACCCAGGTGCACCTGGATTCTTGTCTTTCATAAAGTTCAGGTGCAATGCAGAGCAGTGCGTACCTGGGTGCCAGATTATGTGTTCTAGCCCCAAGTGGAACAGGCATTCAAGAAAGGGAAGATATCAGTAAAAACTGTACCGGTTGGAATATATCAGAGAGAAAGTTGGATTGGGCTTGACCTTGAGGGCTAACTCCTCTTCACTGCTGCCTGATTGTTCTTCCGTAAGCATTTGGCTGAGCTTGTCACTGATGCCGTTTAGTTACCTGTTGTCTCTTGGTGGGGTTCGTAAACCCTCGGTGCCGCAGAATGGTATTTGAGGCTCCTCATAACCTGACTTCATACACCTTGTGTACCAGTCACAGCCTGAAAACCTCCTCTTTTGCCCTTCTTGTCTTTATTTCTGTGCTCAGAGTACCCTCTATTCCTACAACCCTTTAAGGCCCAGCACAGATATCCCCCCCACCCCATATTCCTAATTCTCCTATATATTCCCATAGCATATTGAATTTCTACTGCTCTGGTTATTTGTGTACTTGTTTGACTTACTCTTTGTAGACTGTAATCTTGAAGGTAGGGTTTGGCTTTTATCACTAGGATGCCATGTCCGTAGTGGCTACTTGATAAATGTTTTGTTGAATTCACTTTGAAAACTGGGCTTTGTGTTTAGGGCAGGACACTGTAAACAGTGAAGGATCAAAATCTAAGAAATCAGATGTTGAGCCCTGGAGATAATTAACCATCATTGGGCAGAGCTGAGCTTGGAGGAGTCTGCAGAGGTCAGTGGGATTGTTCCTGCTACTTGAGGACACCTCTGAGGTCAATTTTGCCTCCTGATCAGCTGAGGCACCAGGAGGGGTGCATGGTTGGCTAGCCCAGTAAAGGCTCCGAGCTAGACTCAGAGTGAAATCTGTGAAAAGTGGAGATTGGGCAGGGGCAGTGGGATGTAGGGGGTGGATTCCTGTCCCTTGGAAAAATGTAGGATTAGGGCCTCTTCAACTCTGTGATTTTTATGAAAGTCTTCTGTTTTAATGAAGGGAAAAGGAGCTGTTTATATCCATCCCATTCCATTTCTCCTTCTATTTTTTTCCTCCAGTACAACGTGGTTAAGAAATGGCTTGAGGTGGAGATTGCTCCAGACATCCGGGGCAGGATTCCCTTGTTGCTCACTTCTCTCAGCTTCAAGGTCAGTGTGCTTGAGATCCCTGGAGAGAAGATCTCTGAATTCAGAGTCTGAAATCAGCCTGGACTCAGTGTCTGGTGTGTTTGCAGTGGGTACAAGAAACCATATACTTATTCAGGGATTAGTTTGGGACATACTTGGTATAGAGACTTAAATGCCAGTTTTGGGTAAACGCCAGACCTTTCTTCAAACATTAAAGGAATTTTCTTGTCCTTCCAGGTTCTTAAACATCCAGATAAGAAGTTCCGGATTGGCCAGGCCCTGAAGGCTACTGTGGTTGGCCCAGATTCTTCCAAGGCATTCTTGTGTCTCTCACTTATAGGTGTGGTGAAGAAATGCTGCCTGGTCAGGGAAGGGAGAGGGTAGAAAGGAGTGGGAAAGAGTCATCAGGTAGTGCTCAGGTTCAAGGTTGCCTCAGGTATTGGAGTCCTCAGAAAGCCTAGTGTGGTTTGTGCCTTCCGGGACCATTTTTTCTTTTGGGGCTTTGTTCTCTGGCTTGTGTCACTCTGCTACTGTCTGAGCTGCCTTCTCTGACACAGTTGGTTTTCTCAAGTCTCTCAGAAGGGGTGTCCATCACATGGCCCTGAGATTTCCTGACTACATGGCATGGTAACACGGGTGTTCATGATCATTCTGCTCCCCTCAGCCTGGACATCCCCAAGTCTGGGCAGCCTCTGACTCCCCAGTCCGTGCTTGGCCAGCGTTCCAGCTTCTTTCTTCATTTGCCCTTCCCTGAATCAGGTTCATTCTCCTGCCCACCAGGTCCTCACAAGCTTGAGAAGGGGGAAGTCGCCATGGGCCGAGTGGTGAAGGTGACTCCTAAGGAGGGGCTGACTGTCTCCTTCCCCTTTGGGAAGATCGGAAGAGTCAGCATATTTCATGTGAGTGACTCCTACACAGAGACGCCCCTGGAAGACTTCATCCCCCAGAAGGTTGTCAGGTAGGCCTAGTTGGTTTGTTTTGTTCCTCTTTAGCTCTACGTGGGTAGATTTCTTTTTTAAAAAAAATATAGTTGTGATACGTGATTTTATACCAGAAAAAAATTGTATGAAAAAAAGAAAAGTTCTCTTGCTCCTCTCTTTCTCCACCACTTTTCACCATTATATACCTTGGTTTCTATCTTTCAAGACTTTTACACACATGGAGGTATAATGTTTTTAATGTAATAATAGAATTTCATTTTATATATCCTGCAGCTTGCCTTTTTTCTCATAGCAGTTTATCATGGACTTTTTCTTTTCCTGGGCTAGTATATCTAAATCTACCTTGTTCTTTTACCTTATTTTTAACATTTTTTTTGGTTTTCCATTTTTTTTTTTTGTCATTATCTAAAACCTCTGTTGATGGACAGTAATAATGAAGTGAATATCTTTGTGCATGTGTTTGGACACAAGTGCAAGTGTATCCGTGAAATATAATCCCAGAACTAAAATCGATGGGCCAAACGATATCACACATTTTGCCAAAGTGCCCTCCGAAATGATTGTGCCGATTTATGTTCCTGTCATAAATATGACCGTTCTCAACACCCCTGCCAACAGTGGGTATTCTTAATTTTTTTTTTTTTAAGATTTTATTTATTTGACAGAGAGAGACACAGCGAGAGAGGGAACACAAGCAGGGGTATTGGGAGAGGGAGAAGCAGGCTCCCCACTGAGCAGGGAGCCAGATGCAGGGCTCCATCCCAGGACCTGAGCCGAAGGCAGCCGCTTAACCAACTGAGCCACCTAGGTGCCCCTGGGTATTCTTAATTTTTAATCTAAGCTATTAAATAGGCAAAAATTGATCTCTCATTTTATTTTATTTTTAAAGATTTTATTTATTTGAGAGCATGAGAGGGGGGAGGGTCAGAGGGAGAAGCAGACTCCCTGCTGAGCAGGGAGCCCGATGTGGGACTCAATCCCAGGACCCCGGGATCATGACCTGAGCTGAAGGAGTTGCTTAACTGACTGAGCCACCCAGGCGCCCCTGATCTCTCATTTTAATTTGCATTTCTCTTACTGGTTATTTTCTCTCTTTATTGGCTGTTTACATTTGTTCTGTGCTTTGCTTGCTCGTTTTTCTACTGAACCATTCATCTTTTTAATTAAAAAAAATTGATCTATAGGTGAGTTCTGCAAAAAGAGACCTTTGCAGTTGGGGGGGTTGTTATGAACTATTTTATATGCACTAAAATGAGCCTGGTTCAGAGTTTTGTTTTTGTTTTTGATTTTTAAAGATTATTTATCTTAGAGCATGAGTAGGGGAAGGGGCAGAGGGAGAGAAGGAGACCCCGCTGAGCGCAGAGCCTGACATCACGACCTGAACTGAAACCAACTGAGCCACCCATGTGCCCCTGGTTCAGAGTTTTAAAGTCATTTTCTAGGGTGAATAAGTTAGCATTGAAGAGGTAGGCTTCAGCCTGATACCGTGCAGACTTCTGAGAATCTAGGTTGGCTGAGAATCCAGGTTGGCTAACAGTAGAGTGGGAAGCCTTGAGGAGATGGGCAGGAAAGTTGTAATGCTCTTTCCTACCTCAGGTGTCCCAGCCACCAGCACCTGCCTAATAAATTCACAACCACTTATCAGAGCTAAACAGCACAGAAATATCCAGGGCCTGGGAGAAGAAAAGGAACACATCTGAGAAATCCAGGATTATCTCTGCTTTGTCTCTTGAGCCTTAAAAATGTGGTTGTGGCTTTTAGCAAAAATTTTTTTTATGTATTTTATTTATTTTTAAAGATTTTATTTATTTATTTGACAGAGAGAGAGAGTGTATGTGCAGGGAGAGGGAGAAGCAGGCTCCTGGCAGAGCAGGGAGCCCAATGTGGGGCTCGATCCCAGGACCCTGGGATCATGACCTGAGCCGAAGGCAGACGCTTAACAACTGAGCCATCCAGTCGCCCCTATTTTATTTTTTTAAAGATTTTATTTATTTGACAGAGTAAGAGAGAGTGCGTGCGTGCATCCATGCAAGCAGGGGGAGTGGCAGGTAGAGGGAGAAGCAGACTCCCCACTGAGCTTGGAGCCCAATGCAGGACTTGATCCCAGGAGTCTGGGATCATGACCTGAGCTGAAGGCAGATGTTTAACTGACAGCCAAAATATTTATTTTATTGTAGCCATATCTATGAGTCATATTCAGTTGTGATATCTAATATGGATAATAAATTAATTGCCTAAAGGTAGATGATCCCTAAGGTCCTTCTTGCTGTAGGGGCTAGGAGGCAGGTGCCTGTCGTGGGAGAAATTTGGACTATTGCTGGGATCCTTTCCACTGCTAAGATTCTGTACTTTGAAATTGTGACTTTGGGTTGCTAAGTGCTGGTTTTGATGAAAAAAGTTTGGAAACCTAACCAAACAGTAAACCCTGCTTTCCCTCCTGGAAGCCTCCCCTGCTCAGGCTTCAATGACTGGTTTCCTTTGATCTGCTGCCGTGAGCCTGCACTAGGACCTAGGTCATCCCCTGGTCACAGTTTCCGGTGGTTAGTGGCTGAGTTTGCACACTGCTTGGATCCGACATCAGGCTGGTGTCACCTCTGAGTACCCATGTGGCTCTGTGTGTCTTCCCGAGGAATCCATGTCTCCTTTCATTTTCTTCTCCCAATACCTTTCTTGGGTAAGAAGAGTAGGTAGTGACAGGCAAGTAAACTGAGGCCCAGAGAGGTGACTTGTCCAGAGTCCCTCAGCACATTCTCAACAGAATGAAGAAGAGAGCCCAGGTGTCCTGTCTCCTTGCTCTTACCTGTTGGTCAGCATTGTGGAGGGGAAGCTGAGGCCCTCTGCCGTCTCCTGGGATGCTGAAAAGTCAGCATCTCCTTTTCTTGCTCTCATTCCAGGTGTTACGTCCTGTCTACTACAGGCCATGTGTTGACTCTGTCACTGCGATCGTCCAGGTGAGTGTCTGTGGTGGGGACAAGACAGGCACGGAGGAGAGGCTGCATGGACCTGACACAGAACTTTGGGCTTCCCACCTTTCTTCTCTGCTTGTGCACTTTCTACCCTGCCCTGTCTTTGTCCAGAAAAGCTGCAGGCATTCACATTGCTAGAAGAACCTGTCTGCTCAAACTCTTGTTGCCCAGGGCAAGGTTCAGACATCTGCATGTGGTGTTCAAGGTGGCCATGCAGTGACCCCGATGAGGGAAGATGGTCCAACCCTGAGGGTTCCATAGTTCGTGGCATGTGTCATGAAGTAATTGGCCTGAAGTTCGCCTGTTCCATGGTTAGAAATGGATGTTTTTGAGGCCAAGTCCTGACAGGACTTCGGGAGAGAGTAGGTCTGGGCTCTGAAGGTTATATTCTACGGACGGGTCCAGAGTTGTACTCTTACATGTAGAGTTTGATTATCACAAATGAGTCGGGGGTGAAAGTGGGAAAGGAGGGTTGGGGTTCATGTACATAAGCCTTTTATTCCTTTAGGACAAACCCGGAGACGAAGAGCAAAATAACCGATCCTGAGATTAACTCCATCCAGGACATTCAGGAAGGGCAACTCCTGAGGGGCTATGTGAAGTCTGTCCAGCCGCATGGCGTGCTCTTCGGGTGAGTGAGGAGGTGCTTGGTGGGCCAGATGTGAGGGCCCCCTACTCCGGGCCCGTTCTGGTCCTCAGGTCTGTGGCTTTCCTCAGTCACCCTCTCCGAAGAGGGTATGAAGGAAAGGGAGTCTGAGTTCACACCAGTTTTTTAGAATTCTGAGATGTTTTATACCTTAAAAAAAGTTTTGATTGGTGTTTTGGACAAAGAGCATGGCATGTCCAATTTCAATTTTAAATACATTTGGATTTTCTTTGATTTAGTGTTTAATGGTGATTCATAAATGTTCTGCAAAATCACATAACGTTCACAGCCAGCAGGGAGCATGGCCTTCTCTGCCACAGCTTCGTCGTTTTCATCTTCCCCAGCCATTGCGATTGACGCCTTGTGGTGCTCAGGTGTGGGGTGGGAGACACCCTTCAGTCGGATCTTCATGATGCCTGATAGTTGTTTCTAGTTTACAAAGCTCTCTTTAACCTTTTGAGTGCCGGGGACTTGTCTGTCCTAAATCCTTGTCACAACTTGGGTCCCTGGGAAAGTGGAGGCGCTAGGCCAGGCTGGGACTCTGTTGTTGTATTTATGACCACAGGACCCTTGTCTCTCTCCTGTCAGCCTTGGCCCCTCCGTTGTGGGTTTGGCCCGATATCCGCATGTCTCCCAGTACAGTCCATCCAAGAAAGCCCTTTACAACAGATACCTCCCAGAAGGGAAGCTGCTCACAGCCAAGGTCCTGAGGTAGGTGTCTCCCCTGCCCTGTACCCCCTCTTTTCCCTGGGAGCCCTGGGAGGAGATTCAGAGGTAAACTAGACATAACGGCTCGGGTGGTGTTGGTGCAGTGTTCAGATGAACAAAGCCCCTTTGTTTGGAGCCTTCTACCTCAGTCCCAGCCTCCGCTCCTAAAAGCTGATTTGGAGACTTTTCTGTGCATAGGTACTTGTTGGGGACAGAGTAGGGGGACATTGCAGCTGCCCCCTGTATTTTACTATTCAGCATGGTAAAATGTGCAGGTTGTTCTGAAGGATACTGAATGGATTGCAAGGCAGGGAGGGCCGGGCCCAGAAAACCGGGCTGATCAGGAGAGGAAGGCCTGGGCTGTTTGCTGTGCTTGTCCTCATTGTTCTCCCTCCCTGTTGTAGCCTGAACCGCCAAGAGAACCTGCTAGAGCTGTCGTTCCTCCCCGGTGACACTGGGAAGCCGGACGTGTTTCCTGCCTCCCTAGGGCTGCCACTTCTAAAGCAAGAGGAGAGGGAAATGGAGTCAGAAGAGAAAGAGTGCAAAGGAGAAGAAGAGAAGGAGAAGAAGAATCAGAAAAGGAAAGGGAAGAGGAACCAGGAGGGGCAGGAGGAGGTGCAGCTGCCTGGCAAGGAGAAGAGTGAGCCCCAGAAACCGCAAGCAAAGAAGCAGGGCAAGCGGCGGCGCCGGGAGTCTGCAAGCGAACAGGTACGTCCCTTGGGGAGGATGGCCTCCCTCGCATGAAAGGGAGCCAGCCGGCCGACCGAGTGTCCTTCTCTTCGACTGAGAGTGGTGTGAGTTTGGAGCCAGGCTCTGGGTGGTGCCGGGAGGGGCAGAGGGAGGGCATTGCCCTGGGCTGCCAGCAGGTTCTCTGGGGCCGGGAGGGCGGCTCACCATCTTTCCCCCTTGGCACCTCAGGAGAGAGGGGACAAGAAGCAGAAGAAAGCTGCTCCGTCAGAGGAGGACGACAGTGGTGTTGAAGTGTATTATCGGGAAGGGGAAGACGAGGTAGAAGAGATGAGTGTGTTGCCCAAGGTGAGGGACAGCACTGGCTGGGGGAGGAGACGCTGCTCTGGGGAGGGAAGTCCTTGGTCTCCTGTCTAAGAGCTGGGCAGTCTTCTTTCTTTGCCTAAGGTGGGGCTGCTAGGTCCTTACTCGGTCATCAGCATCCTGAGGACAGAGACCCTGCTTTACCCAAGGAGTGGGCTGCATAAACTAAATTCTCATCAGTGTTTATTGAGTGGAGCTGAATTAAATCAGTGGGGTAGGCAAATAAACGCCTCACTTTTTTGAGGCTGCATCTCCCTCTGAAAGATGAGGACAGTACCATTTGGACTGAGGCCTGACTGTGGAAGGGCTGCCCAGACGTTAGGTACTGACATCCCTTCACCCTCAGAACGCCTGACACGTCTCTGTCCCAGCTCTGCTATTATGTTATATGCATATAGTACTTTTTACGTGAACGTATATATGAACACACATACGTATGGGATTTTCTTGTTTGTTTTTACATACGTATGTTTAAAAAGCTTGTTGCCTAAATGAATTTATTTACAAGGAAAGCTTTTACGTCACTACTGTGTAGTTTCTCCAGCAGAGTGGGCCGAGCCTGGCCCTGGAGGGGAGGAAGGGTCTCTGGGCATGGTGGGGGCCCCGGCTCCTCAGCGGGGTCGGGGCTGGGGAGCAGGGTACAGCCTAAGCTCAATGCTTTCCTCACACACCTCTGCGATCCTTCAGGAGAAGCCGACCAGGCGAGCGGAAGTGCCCCGGCTACAGCTGTCCTCCGGTTTCGTTTGGGACGTAGGGCTAGACTCTCTGACCCCAGCCTTACCACCTCGAGGCGAGAGCTCAGACAGCGAGGAGGACGACAGACCTCAGCAGTCCACGGTGTCGTATTTTGCGGGGCTTTGTCCTTCTGCAGGGACCACTTGGTGCCAGTCTCCTTGCCTCTGTTCTGGCCTGAGGGTCCCTTCTGACAGGGCGGGGCGGTCTCAAGCCTGCCAGTAATCCTGGGGCTCATGGACTGCCCTGCCAGCTCTTGGCTTCCACCACAGACCTCCGGAGTGGTCTGAGGAGCAGATTACTCACTAATTTTTGTGCCTTCCCTAGCAGAAGAAGAGCAGGAAGGAAAGGATGCTGGAGAAGCAGAAGGCAGAGAAAGAGCTGTCCCGCATCGAGGAGGCACTGATGGATCCTGGGCGACAGCCAGAGTCAGCACATGATTTTGACCGACTCTTGCTAAGCTCCCCCAACAGCTCCATCCTGTGGCTGCAGTACATGGCCTTCCACCTGCAGGCCACGGAAATCGAGAAGGCCCGGGCTGTGGCTGAGAGGGCTCTCAAGACCATTTCCTTCAGGTCTTGGCTTTGCCCGCTGCTTTGGTGGGGGTGGCTCTAGACAGGGAGGTGTCTCCCTGGGCTGCAGGGCTTGTGGACTCTGGGTCATGCCCTCCTCAGGAGGCTGACAGCAGTTTGGGTGGCTACCACCAGCACCCGTGGGTTTTCAGGCTTTGGCTCCTAGCTGTGCCATCTGCGAAACAGATCTGCTCATTTGTGTTTTATAGTCCTCTCCACTGAAGTAGCGAAGGGTGACATTTACAGGAGTCCCTGTGCTTAAATAAGGTGCCCAACTTGGAACAGGGACAATGACTGTACATAGCTGGGTGCAAACACTCTCAGTGGCCACTTTCCAGGCACAGGGTAGAGTGAGTTTCCTGACAGCAGGAGGGATGGCAGTCCTTTGCTTCATTCTCTGAGTTTGGAGACAGAATCAGACCAGAGATTCTGCTCCTTTCTGCCCAGACCTTGGGCTAGGTTAAGATCTCGTGGGCTTCCTTTTTCAGAACGGAGGCAGACACCCGGGGAAGTGCAGCGTCAGGCTGGCATTCCTGCTTCTCTGTGAGCTGCAGTGGGGGCCAGGCTGCTCCATGGCTCCCTTGAGGGTGGGAACTGAGAAGTAGTTCCAGTTGGCATCCCTGGGTGGTAGTGGGGGCTTCCTTGGGCTGAGGTGATGGAGCTCTCATGCTCACTCTCCCCCCCAGAGAGGAGCAAGAGAAGCTGAACGTGTGGGTGGCACTGCTGAATCTAGAGAACATGTACGGCTCTCAGGAGTCACTGACCAAGGTCTTTGAGCGGGCCGTGCAGTACAATGAGCCTCTCAAGGTCTTTCTCCATCTGGCTGACATCTATACCAAGTCCGAGAAATTCCAGGTAGGAGTCTGGGCCAGGTGGCCCACGGCCAGAGGGTCCTCAGCAGCTCGGAAATGAATTCCTGGGAAGTCCAGGAAAGAATTCCCCTATTCTGGGTCTGGTCCCGCTGCAGGCTTGCTCTGTGACCTCTGGGCCCTAACTTGTTGATCTTCGAAGTGGAAGGAGTCCTTTCCTCCCACTTCTGCCTTAGGAATGCAGGGTGAAGATGAGGAAAGTAAAGGGACAGTGGACCCCTGGTGTGTATCCCTTGGGCATACAGCCACAAGGCAGCAGCTCAGCTGATGTCCCTTTTCTGTCTCTCCTGTTCCCCCTTGTCATTCTCATGTTCTTGTGCTCTTAGGACCTCCATACAGCACAGGATTAGTAGGGGCTCTCCCCACCATGTTAGGCCCCCTCGTGTGCTCTCCCCATTTCTGGGAGCCTGCCCGCTTTCCTCAGGCATCTAGAATTGTGCCTACATAGTGACCAGAGTCTGAGGCCACGTCTAGCTTCTCATGAGCCTAGCTGCCTGTCTCTGTCATTGCCCCTCTGTCTCTGTTGTTGCCCCCTCTGTCATATCACACTCCGTAGCTTACCTTTTCTTTCCCACAGGAAGCTGGTGAACTTTACAACCGGTTGCTGAAGCGATTCAGGCAGGAGAAAGCTGTCTGGATCAAATATGGCGCCTTTCTTCTGCGGAGGGGCCAGGCTGGGGCCAGTCACCGTGTGATGCAGCGAGCTCTCGAGTGTCTGCCCAATAAAGAGCGTGAGTGCTCATCCCTACCCTTTGGCCCGATTCCTGATCACATTAAGCTCTCTGATATTTAGGAATTGGAGATTTTCTCATCTGAGGGTGGTGTGGTATTAGGAAAGCCTAGTGGAGGGCATAGATGTCTCTGTTGATTATATGCTCATGAACATAACATGTGTTACATTTCAGATGCTAAACTTCAAAGATGGAGGAACAAAAAACAATTAGCACTAATTTTGTTGCCACTGCCCCCTCTCCCTTCTGGGCCCAGAGAGTGGGATGTCTGCAGTGGGAATCATAGATCAGTGTCCATCTGTATATCTGACCCCAACCCTTCCCAGTGTTCACTTGTCATCACCCAGGTCTTGGAACCTATGAGTAGGGAGTCGGGAGTCAGTCTGTCAATGCAGCACGTTATGCTGTGGTGAGGGGTCTCTCTGCTTTGTGCGTCTGAGCTGTTCTCTCCCTGCAGATGTGGATGTGATTGCCAAGTTTGCCCAGCTGGAGTTCCAGCTGGGGGATGTGGAACGGGCCAAAGCCATTTTTGAGAACACACTGAGCACCTACCCAAAGCGCACTGATGTCTGGTCGATTTACATAGACATGACCATTAAGCATGGCAGCCAGAAGGAAGTCCGGTGAGAGGGGAAGACAGGCCAGGGCTGCAGTAACTGTGGGAGGTTGGGGTTGTTGGCCAAGTGGATGAGTTTTTAGCCCCACAGCATCTTCCAGCATCCCCACTTTCTCTTACCGTGTCTGGAAGAACAGCTTTGACATGACACTCCAGCTCCTGTGGTATTCACTTGCTGACTTGTTTTGCTGCCTCAGGGGCCAGCCTCTGGTCTGTGTCTGGAGTCTTGGGTGGGCAGGAGTCTGGCCCTGGTGTGGGGGTCAGGAGACTTGGGTTTCCCACATAATTCATTGAGCCTGGCTCTTGTGCTAGAGAATGGTCACAGACTTGCTATTGTCGCCTACATCCCCACGGGGCAGGGAGGGTCAGAGATGGGTGAGCTGAGGTCCAGAAAGAACTAGTGCCTAACCCAAGCCCATCAGTGAGTTTGAAGCAGAATTTTTCTCACAGATCCCTACCTCATCTGTGTCCCCATCCCAGTAGCTTTGTCCTGACTCACTGTGTGACTTCAAGCCAGTGAATCCTTTTAACACCCGTGGGTGTCTGTCTGATCTAGAAAGTGAGGGTGGCAGTCTCTCTCCCCATGGACACCTTAGGAGTTTAAAATGGTAATAGACGTAAAGGTAGAAGTGAGAGTGCTGGAGAACAGAGGGCCTGGCTGCAGAGCCAGAGGGCAAGTGAATGAAGGCTAGTCAGCAGTCGAGGGCCTGGGCGCCAAGATGCAAATGCTGCCTTGCTCTTCCTCACAGGGACATCTTTGAACGGGTCATTCATCTCAGTCTGGCCCCCAAGCGAATGAAATTCTTCTTCAAGCGCTACCTGGACTATGAGAAGCAACATGGCACTGAGAAGGATGTGCAGGCAGTAAAGGCGAAGGCCCTGGAATACGTGGAAGCTAAGAGCTCCGTGTTGGAGGATTAGTGGCTAGCTGTCTCCGCTGACCACTGTCAGCAGTAGGCCAGCCCGGCTGAATCTCAGGTGCCTGGGCAGCCGGAAAACCATATTGCCTGAGGACTCTTAATTTAAGTGTTGCGTCTTTTGCAGCACCTTTATGGCAATCCTATCAGGATGAAAAAGAATTTGAGCTTTCCTATAATTCCTTTTTGCGTGTTTTGTTTTAGTACTACTTTATATCATCCCCTCCCCCTTTTTTTAGAGCGCACGAGAGAAAGCATGCATGAGGGGCAGAGGGGCAGAGGGAGAGAGAATCTCAAGCAGACTCATCGCTGAAAATGGAGCCTGACACTGGGCTCGATCTCATGGCCCTGAGATCATGACCTGAGCTGAAATAAGAGTTGGATGCTTAACTGACTGAGCCACCCAGGGGCCCATTTCCCCCTTTTCTGAGGCTGCTGTAGACAGTAGGCTGTAGACAGCAGGCTCTTGGACTCCTAGAAAAGCTAAGACTCTCTCCCTCTTGGAAGTTTCCGGGGGAGCAGGAATAGAGGGGCTGACTCCTGACAATCTTGTGGTCAGGATCCCCCTTTGGCCCTGGCAGGCTTTTGGTCCAGCCAGAGGGGGTCAGCAGGGCCCAGGGAGCAGGCCTCCTCCCCTAGGTCTTGGAGTCTCTGGGCATTCCTTCAACCTGAGCTCAGCTAGTACTTGTGCTCTTTTGTGGAGTACGTGAGGCTGGGACAGGAGGACAAAGGCAGACCCCTTTGTCTGGGGGAAAGGACAGTTGGGGAACCCGGCCATCTGAGAGGAAAGCCACAGGTATTGGCTTAAACCACCCGGTGGTGTTTCCTCCCAGGCCAACCAGGCCTAGTTTATCCAAGCTCTCCAAGTTGGGTGTCTCATTTGTGAAATGGGGTCCGAAAGTCCTACCTTGAAGAGTTGTTTTGTGGATGAAGTAAGAGCGTGTACGTTTGTGTGCTGCCACAGGGCCTGGCGGGTAGGCGGCTTGGTGAGGACGTAGACTGCCATGCTGTGTGAACGGGGGAGAGCCGCACAGTTTCTCCTTGGAGCTTCTGTGCGGAGAGGTTGCTGGGTGGAGGACATTGATGGGCTTCATGGTTTTCCTTGAGACTTGAGGGAAAGGGGACATGATGGGCCCACCACACCCACACCTCCCTGTGACCCTTGTAAACTTCCTAGAAAGATGGTCTCCGCCTCCTTTGATACATAATAATCCCATATGTTTCAGAATTCTTGGACACCAGCGCAGACCCAGCAAGTTGTTGAAGCCAGTTCTTGTTTGGCTTGGTCTTAAGGGGATTAAATGTTTTCTCTGGCAGAGAGCTTTTCCGTGGGAAGTGACTGGGTCCAATGCTGGGAAGCAGGACAGGGACAAGGGAGAGCATCAAAGGTTTTAGGGGTGGTGGAGGTGATTAGGCAAGGGCGGGCGTGTGTGGGTTGGGGGAGAGGCATAGCTGGGGCTGTCCTGGTTTTTGGGCATTAGCCCTATGTTATAGGAGCTAGTCTGCCCTACTGTGTGCGGGATCTTCTGACTCATGAAATCTAAGCCAGTCTTCCCAGTGAGAAAGGCCAGGCTTCACCTGTCCCTCAGATCAAATCAGGTAATTGAATCTAATTGTCAAGACATCATCAGCTGTAGGGCCTTCCCAACACCTGGCATTCCCTGTACTCCTGTCCCCCCTCCCATCCATTTTAATCGTGCCCAGGGTCTCTCTGTTCCCCCCTTCCTCCCTCCCTCCCTCCCACAGGGGATGGCATTTGGGCCTGTCTTCATGACCACTAGCCTACTGCGGCATAGCGCATCCAATCATGCAGACACCAAGGTAGTCCTTCATACTCAGAAAAACTTTATCAAAAATTTAAGTATATACAATAAAGCATACATTGGAGGGCATCTCCTGGCTGAGCACTGCTGAGCCAGGTAACCATATGAGTCACGCCATACGTTAACTGCACAATATCCTGTACAAGGTGTCTGGATTCGTACAATATCCTGTACGAGGTTCATAAACTGCCCAAAGTGGTGAGTTTCACTGTCACCTGGCTCTGTTGGCCAGGGCTTCCCAGGCCTTGGAGTCCCACCAGTAAAAGGTTGTCCACATCATAGTTAATGAAGGACCAGTTCTGCGAAAGGGTCTTTTCTCCAAAGCTGTTGACAGAGTGGTTGGTGGCAGCGGGAGAGGGGATTTCTTTGGTCTGAGAGCCTTCCTATCGGAGTGGATCCCATTGTCTACTAGCTCTCTCCACGCCCCAGCCTCCTTTGTGCTCCTGGCCTGTTTCCCCAAAAAGTGAAAAAATCATCCCCTTCTGATGCTGATGTAAGCAGGCAGTGGAGTTCAGTTTGAGACCAAGTACTGTCACTTGGCAAAGTGTGGGAACAGGACCCCTAGAAGGTGAGCGGGGCCATCTCCACAGTCTCGGGCACTGTCCCGTTGCCTGCCAGACCCTGGGCCCACTTGTGCAGGCGGCTGTAGAGCGGGAGGCCCTGGTTCTCGCGGTACAAATAGACGCCGGTGATGGCATTCCACTGTGGCCGAGGCTGTGTGCCCTCTACCGGGAACCTGGCAACCAGCTCCTCGTCGTCCTTCTCGAGTGCCACAAAGCCAAAGAAGCGGCGCACGTTGTGGGCAGCCAGCACCCGTGAGTGCACCTCCGCCGTGCGCTGGAAGAGCCGGTCCTCGTTGGTGCGGTACTGCGCCCAGTAGGCCTCCTGGCGGTAGCTGAGTGGCGAGCAGTAATGCTTGAGGCACTTGGTCAGGAACACCAGGATGGCCACCACGCCGATGAGCAGCCACCCGAAGAGCTGGCCAGAGAAGGGGCAGGTTTGAGGAGGGGCAAGCAGCTGCCTGGACCCTCACCCGCCCCAGGAAGAAGTCGGACGAGCTGGTCAGAGGGCTTGGGCTGGGCTGACCCTGGGCCGCACACCTCCCGAGAGCAGATTCTCCTTCGATGAGGGAAGCCGGCCCTTCCGGCTGATTCCACTTCGTCCTCACTCCCTTGAATTCACGTGCTCTGGTTTTCATTTTTGTTTTTTAGCCAATCTTGTGCTCCTTCCTGTCTCCCTCATGCTCTGCTGCTCTGAGCGAACACCTGCAGCTGTGTGTTCTGCCCAGGTCTCTGCCCTGACTGAGACGTCTTCCTTCAGAAGTGAGCCACAGCTGAGACTGGGATCAGGGCCGCAGGCACTGCTTCCTAACTCAGCACCCCGTCCTTGCTCAGGGGACTCCCCGACGTCAGCAACACCTGGGGCTGACTCGGTGCTGGGCTGGGGTCCTTCTGGGGATAGGAACATGTCAACTCCTAGCTGACTGGCAAATGTTTCATAAGCTTACAGGGGTTCGTGCTCAATCTGGGAGAAATAGGGACGTAATCTGTGACTGGGATCAAGGCTCAGTCTGAGCCAGAAAAACATTCCTTTAATGTTTATTTATTTATTTTTAAAGATTTTATTTATCTATTTATTCATGAAAGACAGAGAGAAGGAGGCAGAGGGAGAAGCAGGCTCCTAAGGAGCAGGGAGCCCGACGCGGGACTCGATCCCAGGACGCTGGGATCATGACCTGAGCTGAAGGCAGACACCCAACCATCTGAGCCACCCAGGCGCACTCCTTTAATGTTTAAAACTTGCCTCACCAACTCCTAACCTACAGGTTACCCAGCTCAGATACCTGATGCTGATGATCTAGTGCTTTCCTGAAGACCTCAGCCCCTGAGGACCAGCTCTAGCTTCAACACTAGACCATCCCAGTACCTCCCCACCCGCCACAGCCTAGGGAAGAAAGAAGAGTGGCTTCCCTTTGCACAGCCTTACCTGGGACTCATACTTGAGCCTGCGGGTGACCTCCTCCCGGAAGCCCGACATGTTGGCGGGGCCCTCCCCGCAAGGGAACCTGGCCAGGATTTCTGTGGCATGGGCTGGTGGGAAGCCCTTCTCCCCGGCTGTGAGGGAGGAGGGGTCCACAAACTCACTGAGAGCACAGACGTAGGCCTCACCACGCAGCAGGGAGATGACCGACCAGGTGACGGGGGCCACGGCTGCACGGCCCAGGATGGAGCTGAGGAGGAGGAAGTTGGGGGCAGCCGAGCAGTTCTTGGTCCTCCGGTACTGGCACTCAGCAACTAGGTTCCAGGTGTGGTTGGTGAGGATGACCCCGATGAGGAAGAGTGCCAGGGCAGGCACACCGATGGCTGTCAGCCCGTACAGGTAGTTCCGGGCGGGCGAGCAAGGGCAGTGGAAAGCCACCACGGAGAACAGCTCCTGACTGCCCACTGTGCCCAGTGCCACCAACCCATTAAAAATCATCACGTCCTTGCTCTTGAAGAAGAGCGATAGGAAGCGGAAGTTCTCTGCAATCAGGGCTGCCATGGTGACGTGTCAGCAGGGGGTGTTGGGGACCAGGATTGACAGTTCCTGAGGGACTAGGAGGGAGGAGTGCAGGCTGGTGGGCATCTGAAGGCAGGGCACCGTCTTGCCATTTTATCCCCTCTAGTGGCCAGCCTGGTGCTTCCTGTGGAATAGTAGACGACTGATAAATGTTGGTCTCTGAAAACTGAAAGGAATCGAGGGGGTCCTGTATGGCCAGGCTAGTGAGAAAGGAGGAGACTTGGGGAGCCCTGGGGCCTAGGGGGCGTGGTGGTCACTGCTCACTGAGCTCCCACTGGGTGTCAGGTGATTTCTATCCCTCATTGCCCATCGTCATGGTCCCGCATGGAGCTGACATGTCCCCAGTGTGCACAGACGAGGTGGAGGCTTCCTGGAGCTGAGGGGTTTGCCAGGGGCACATATAAGCGGCAGGGCAGAGCTGAGATTCAGGCTCAGATCTGTCTGCCTCAGGCACTTGGGTTCTTGTTACTCCCACAAGCTTCCCTTGAAGCCGGGATTAAGGATGGCCCTGTGGCACTGGGGAATGTGGGGTTCCGGGTAGTGCTAGAGCGCTGAGGGACCTAGGACTATTTGGGGGCTGTTGTCCTCCAGGCTTCTAGCCCATGGGCATCACAGCTGGAGGGGGTATCCTGGGAGATAAGGGTCTTGGGTTTGACTCAGAGATAGGGTGGGGTGGAGGAAGGAGGCTTTGGTCAGTGCCGAGCGAGGCACAGTGTCCCTGGAGTTCATGAGAACTTTTCATTCTGGAGACCTCAGAGTCCGGACTGGTTTAGGAGATCCTGGCTCTCAACATACTTCATGACTTTTCTCTGGGTCTGTGTCCTCATCTGTGAAAAGAGGATAAATCATTCTGGCCCCTGGTCTCCCCGTAGGGATGCTGGCGGGAAAAGAAGGGATAAACGATGCCTGAGACCCTCCATTGCACCCTGCCAAGGCTTTAGGGTGGCTCCCGGAGGTGAGGCAGTGGGGACGAGTCTCCTTCCTGCCAAGATCAGGAACCTAAGGCCTGAAGAGGAGAACGTGCCTCGCTTGAGACCATGACAGTACGGAGGTGTCTGGGCAGGACTTTTGAGCCTGACTTAAGGAGGCTTGGGAAGCGGACAAGGGTGGGTCGAGCCAAGTGAGTCCTCTGTTTTCCTGGTCTCCTACCCTTGCTCTGTGCTCATCCATGAGAGCCCTGGTGAACCTTCCCTTCCCCACCCATTCCTCCTTCCCTATCTAGCAGCCTCCCAGTGACAGGGAATGGAGGCTAAGGCTCGACCATCCCCACCAGTCCATCCCCAGCCTGCCCGGCCATGGTCCGGGCTGCAGCGGTGCCAGGAAGTGGCCACAGCTTTGAGAGCCCTTTCTAGGCCCCACCCACACAAGCAGAGACACAGGCCAGGGTGTGGCCCATGTCCTCCCCATCTGGGGGATGAAAAACAAAAGTCCGCAGCCAGAAGAAGCCAGGGAATGGAGGGATAGGGTGAGCAGCAAACAGAGGAGGGGAGACCTGCCATATTTCCTTCTGTGCCTCTTCCCTATGCCAGCATCCCTCCCGGTCTCTGCCAGTGCTGCCAGATGGGCCGGCAGAGCTCGGTGACCACGTGGGGAGCCAGGAGGAGGAGGGATCTGACTCTTCCTCCCACTCCGAGCCCAGGGGCTCCATCCCAGTCCCTGGGAAAGAGTTTGTACTGTTGCCAAGGCTGAATGGGTTAAAGGCAGGCTCCTCTCTTCCTCTTCCCCTCTTGGCTTCAGGGCTTCTCATGAGCTTTCGCGGGGCCCTGGGTTCATAAACTGCCCAAAATGGGGTACAAGATATCTGCACACACAGGGTGGTGAGCAGAGGAGGGACCAGGCCATCTTCTGAGACTACTGGCCCTGTCCCGAAAGCCAGGGAGGGGTTGCATCCGAGCCTGGGTGGGACCTCCAGCAACGGCAGTCAGGACAGAAGACAGGACAGGCTGGGAGAGGGGGGGCACCACTGGCCTTGCCCAGAGTGAGGAGCCTCAGTGAGGGGCCTTTCTCCCCAGGACAATCCCTCTGGGCAGCCTTGAGCAGTCCTGCCATGCTCTCCCTGCCGCCTGGCACGCCCCAGCGAGGGGCCCTTCCTTACCTGGGGCCAGCTGCGGCGCCAACCAGGGGCTCCAGCCTCGGCGGGGCGCGGGCCTGCAGGGCGGCCCCCCCCACCCAGTGCTGCCGGCGGTGCCCTCCGTGGGCTCCCTTGTCCTTTCTTCTGCACCGGAGCAGGGAGCCTGAGACCAGCAAGGCCTGGGGTTGGGGGTGTTTTCAAAGAAGTTTTAAACTCCAGGGAAGCGGGGGAAACAAGCAGGATTGGACTCGTGCCGCGGCGCGGGGAGTGGAAAAACAGCCTCCCCCGGCGCCAGGCAGGGGAGGGCGGGCAGTGAGGGCGGGGCGAGAGGAGAGGAAGCTGGGCTGCCCGTTTGGCGGCGGCGGCGGCGGCGGCGCCAGCCCGTGCCTGACCTTGCCTGCCCTCCCGCGCCAGCTGCCCCAGCGGCCTGCGCACCTGTGGGACCAGTTCCGGGGTGGGGGGCAGGCAGGGGTGCCTGCTGGGACATCCTGCCTGGGCCTGCCCTCCCTGCCAGTTTCAGGAGCGCTCCCCATGCTTGACTCTCGCTGGACCCCAGCAGGGTTGGAGGGGAGGGTCATGCCGTCAGACCGAGGCTGAGCCCTAGCAGGATGCACAGGCCAGGGCCTCCCCGCCTTATTCTGGCTCTTCTCCCTCAGAGCCATCCTGCCCCTGCCAGGCCTCCTCCCACCATCAGCTCTCTGTCCATACTTCACCTGCCTCCCAGGTACTGCTTCAAATCTCAGGAGGGCTGGTAAGGGATCCTGAGGCCCTGTGGGCAGAGCTCTGGGTGGTGGGTAGAAATTACAAGAAGACAGGTGGTTGCTAAAAGAACCCCTTTGTTACCATCAGAGCTGCCCAGCCTGTCCCAGAAAGTGGTCATAATCTCCCCATCCGTGGGAGTGTGTAAGCTGAGGCTGAAAAGTCATGGGTCAAGAATGCTAAAGGGGAGAGCCCTGTCCAAGGACAGGCTAGATGACCCCTACGATTAAGGGAGAGACCCCCCCCCCAGCCTCCTGTCAGCTTTGCAATGCTTGTGGTCCTAGGACCGTGGAAGTACTGAGTGTCATGCTGGCCTCCCTGAGCTGTGCTTGTCCTGGGCAGGAATGAAGGGAAAGGACCAGTGTTTATTATTCAGATCCTACCATGTGCCAAACACCACTCCACATTCTTCCTCCAAAGTTACCCTCCTTTATTCTCACCATAATTCTGAAAAGTGGGTCCTTTTAAGATCTATTTTACAGATAGACACACGGAGGTTTGGAGGGATCTGGTGAGGTCTTACAGCTCTAGTTCTTGAACCCCTATCTGCCTGACCCAAAGCTTTGCTCTTTCCTTGACATTTGTACCTCCCGCTATTCTGCACTGGCTTTTCCCACTGGAAGCCTCTCCCCACCCACCAACACAGACCTGGTCTCTACTCCTTCAAAACCTGTCTGCATTCGGGGCCTAGATGAAGTCCCACTCCCAGAGGAGCCCCCCAGCCTCCTCCAGCCTCCTGGGCCTACAGGGCT
This sequence comes from Callorhinus ursinus, assembly GCF_003265705.2. NCBI lineage: Eukaryota > Metazoa > Chordata > Mammalia > Carnivora > Otariidae > Callorhinus > Callorhinus ursinus. Next base: position 17,192,939 of record NW_027397082.1, on the reverse strand, counting down.
CCCGAATAATGAACACAGCCTGGGTCTCAGAAGTGGGAATGGATGGGAAGAAGGGAAATCATTAAAGCAGTGTTGCAGGGATCAAGATCAAAACGAATTCTTAGATGAGTGGGACTTACATCTTCTTGGCCCTCAATTCCCTCCTCGACAAGGTGGCTCCAGTTCCTCATGTCGCCCTCCCCTTCTGTACAGGGGAGGGGGGTAAGCACTCGGGTTCAGGAATCTACAAACACATTAGCCGCCGTGTACCTAGTGCCTGTTCTGGCCCATGAGCTTTACTTGCTTCACCTGTTTCCTGATTACAACAACCCCATCAGGTAGGTGCCCTCATCCCCATTGTACAGATAAGGAAACGGAGGCACAGAAAAGGAAGCAACTGGCCTGAGGGACACTGTAAGAGGTAGAGCCAGCATTTGTTCCAGTTCTCTCTCACTCTGGAGTCTGAGCTGTTTCTACTCTAGGCAGCTTCCCCCCACCACCCCTCCACCCTCATTCCTAGCTCAGGCCAAAGCCTCTTAGCACTCGGGAGCCCCCTCCCCGGGGGTAGGGTTTTGAGAAAATGGGAAGATATCAGCTTCTTTTCTAAATGCCCAAGCTCTGGGGAGGTCTGATTTCCCCCTGAGACTTGGATGTGAAGGAGGCATTCAGGTGGTCTCCAAGGAGACCTCCAAGGGAGGGTGGTATGGTCTGAATGTGTCCCCCCAAATTCATGTGCCAAATCTTAACTCCCCAGGGGGATGATATGAGGGGGTGGGGCCTTTGGGAGGTGCTTAAATCAGGAGGGCAGAGCCTCATGAATGGGATCAGTGCCTGGAAAAGAGGCTCCAGGGAGTTCCCCTGCCCCTTCTACCTGTGGAGACACAGCGACAAGGCCCTGGCTTTGAATAAGGAAGAGGGCCTCCATCAGAACGTGACCATGCCAGGGCCATGATTTTGGACTTCCAGCCTCCAGAACTGGGAGAAGTAAAGTTCTGTTGTTTCTAAGCAGCTCAGTTTATGGTATTTTGTTGGAGCAGCTCACATGGCTAAGACAGGAAGACTTTTGTGCTTGGGACTAAATAAATGGACAATCCACTTGACAAGTGTTGAGTGGCCTCCATGGTGACCACATGCTCTGGCTTCTCCCAAGGAGACCTAACTTCTGGCATTTTGTCTCCTTTCCTGTCACTGCAGTTGTGTTACATCAGGTGAGGTTGCGGGCCATGTCCTCATGGCCCACTCGCAGCCTCATTTGGGAGATGGACCCAAATCAGAGGATTCCTGCTTTGTGAGATAGCCAGACGCCCTCCCACTCCCTGAGTCTTGAGCATAGGGGAACAGAGATCATAAAAATTCACGGTGAGGGTGGCTGTAGGACCTGAGAGGAGACAGTGAAGCAGGGATGAAGTGGCTGGGGTGGGGCTGGGCAGGTGGGAACTTGTCCACCCCAACCAGTTCTGAACCTTTCTAATACTGCTGTGTCCCAGCTGGGGGATTGATGTCCCCTTCCAGCTCCAAATTTCCTGCCTCAATGGGCAGGTGAATGCCTGGGCATGTGGGTCTGTCCCAGGGGCCTACCACTCAGCACCGGCAGGCTTCATTTTCCCATCTGGTTTGGGGGGGTCTGAGAGGCCGTGGGCTCAGACCCCCATTCCCGCCTCTTCACTTGGCCACAGCTCACACTCTGCTGAAGTAGGTGGCCACCTCCTTGTGTGGAGCCCGGGGCCCGCCCCCCACCCAGCCATTGCCCATCGGGGGCTCCTCCTGGCCCAGCCGCAAGGGCGGCTTGCATTTGTGCCAGCTCATGAGCAGCCTGTTCATGGTGCCTTGATCTGTGATGCCGTGCAGCTTCTCCCTCTCCTCCTCAGCCCCATCCGTGGCCACCGGGGCAGCCGAGGCAGCAGGGGCTGTGGCCAGCGCCCCGTGGGCGTGACCCAACTCCAGGTCATGGTTCATGGCCTCGAAGAACTGCTGGATGCAGACCTTGGCGAAGGCCTTGGCGTGCTCCGTGCATGTCTCATCGAAGAGCTTGCGCTCAATGTCGATATAGTGGGACCAGTACTTGCTTTTGAGGAAGGCAGCCTGTGTGAAGCAGGGCCGCACAGAGCGCACGACAAATGCCAGCAGTGTGGTCAGCAGCACGAAGGACCAGCCCAGGGCCTGCAGGGGAGAGGGGAGGGAGTTGGCTGGCACCGTCCTCCCGCCTCCCAGGCTGGTCTACACCCCCCAAAGCACGTTCTCTCAGGGCCTTTAGGGAGAAGAGTACTGACTGGGCAAATGACTTCACCTCTTGGCCTCCATTTCCTTTTCTGTCCAATGGGCATAGATAAACCATCTCACAGAAATGAGATTCTGTGTGGAAAATGCCCCACGTGTAGGCCTGGCACTCAATACACAGGAGTTAACTGGGCAGACCTTGGAATTAGGCTGTCTGGCTTTGGACCTTGTCTCCAGTCCTTACTAGTTGACTGGGAGCAAGGTATCTGACTTCTCTGTGCCTCGGTTTCCCCACCTGTAAAATGGGATTGCTGATAGTACGTATCTCATAGGGTTGTTGTGAGGACTAAATGTGGTCTCGACCAGCACAGTGCCTGGTACATAGTTAGTGCTCAATAACTGCTAGCCACTCTTATTACCTCAAGAGGCCCTCACTAACCATGCCTCTTCCTTGACCTCCTTGAGGGGCATAGTGACCCTCCTCTGAGCTTTGTTCCTCTCCTCTGGCTCCCGGTATTGTCTGCCTTTCAGGAGCCAGCACTAAACAAGCCTCCTCTGTGAGGGCTCTGAGCTGGGCCCTCAGGGGTGGCAGAGACAAACCAGACACTTGCTCAAACTCTGTGCTGAAGAGCACTAGACACTTGGGTGCTAGACCTGTTCTATAATAATTCACTGTCAGGCACGGGGCAGGAGGCTCTCCAAATCTGGGCTTCCGGATCAGCCCCCAGCCGCACAGAGAAGCCTTTGGCCAGATCAGGATGAGAGAGGTGGGTAAATGCCTATAATTGGGGTCAGCGGGTTGTGGCCGAGCAAACATGGGCTGGGAGGCTGCAGAGCATGTGCTTGGTTTGGAGGAGTAGGCATGGGGAGTAGACCCCGTGGGGCTGGGTCTCCTCATGTTTCAGGTAAAGCCGGAAATCTGATTTTTGTGTGAAAATGTCTGGTTTTCCAAAATTGCAAAATTGAATTTTGAATTCACTCTGAAGGCCAGACGAAACAGGTCTATAGGCCGGGGAGCCTGTCCTCCGGGGGCCCTTTTAGTTCATGATGCGGTGGTTTGAAGGTCAGGCAGAGGGACCACTGTCCTAGGCCCTGAGGCCTGGGACAATGGCACAAGTGCCCACAGGGAGGAAGTGGTTTGGGAGGGAAGCAGAGCTTGTACACTCAGAGAGTGACATTCATGTGGGGCGTCTGGTGGTGACATGGGCCCTACAGGAGGGCTGGCGCCAGGGAGCCAGGGGTCTGGACTTGCCAGAGTGGAGTGTTCCTCCGGCCCTGGCCCGGCAGGCCTGGCCCCTTGCCCCTCCCCTGACAGCCCCTGGTCCATCTGCTGCAAGGACCCACAGCTGCTGCTGCTTCTTCCCCGTGCTGGCGTGACTGCAGGGGTGGCCTGGGGGCTTGGACGGGGGAGGGTCCAGAGGGGCAGAAGACAAGGGAGTGGGGCTGGGGAGGACCAAGCTCTGGATTTCCCTGTCAGTGGGCCCTCCAACCCTGCCTTTAGGGCACATCCCAACAATGCATCCCCCTCACCCAAGCCTCCCTTGCAGGGGCACCAGGACCCTCGGATCCCACTCCCGGAGGAGGGAGGCACCTGCTGGGGGCATTTGCTAGGGAAATGTACCCAAATGGCCCAGCCACCCACCTGCCTCACCACTGCCCCAGCCTGGAAGAAGAAAAGGATGCAAATACACCAGGCTTCCCAGCTGGAGCTCAGGATGGAGAATGTGGGGCTGGCTGAGCTGTGGGGTCCACTCTAGGGACCTCAAGACAGGACACAGGCCTCTGGACTGAGGTAGCCATAGCACTTTTTCCAGGTGGCACGGATCCAGGGAAGACACACGGCTCTGCCTTCAGAAGTCCTGGCCTCAGTTGGGAAAATATGCCCCTGCCCCCAAAGAGCTCCATCTGAGGGGGAGCCCCAAGCCCAGTCTGGGGAGCTCCCATCTGTTGGGGACACACGGCTGGCTGTGCCCCGAGCAAGCCTCATTTCAAGAGGTGGGGGATTGGACCTTGCCAGAGGGACCCTGGGCCGCGAGGGGAGACCTGGGCCGAGGCCGGGCCGCTCCCTCACCTGGGAGACGCAGCGCAGGTAGCGCACGGCCACGTCGCGGGCCAGCAGCCAGTCACCGTCGTAGATGTCGGGGCAGGGCACCCGGGCCAGCAGGCGTGCGAGCTCGGGCCGAGACAGGCCAGGTGCCAGGCTGCCATTGCCCAGCACAGTCACGGGCACCGCAGTGCAGAAAGCACAGAGGAAGCACTTGCCATCCAGCAGTGTGACGGCCACCCAGACGACCGGCGCAATGAGGGCGCGCTGGGTCATGGAGCAGAACATGTAGCGCAGCACGGCGGGGTCCTTGGCCCGGCGGCCCGGGGGCCGCTTCCACTCTTCGGCCAGCACGGACACGTTGTTGTTCATGACCAGGCCGAGCAGGAAGAGCACGAGGGGCGGCGCGAGCAGGATGCCCGCGCTGTAGGCCGTGTTGTAGCCCGGCAGGCAGGGGCAGTTGAAATCGAAGGCGGAGTACACCTGGGCGCTGGCCAGGGCCATGATGCCGCAGATGCCGTTCATGAAGGACTCCTGGTTGGACTGCAGGAACTGGAAGATCATCCGGAACTTGTCCATGGTGCCCCCTACAGGGCCGGGTGGCCTCCTCCCACCTTGCCACCTGCCTCAGGATGGCCCCCGGGGCCCGCTCTGCCCCGCGGGCGCCCGCCGCACGGCTGAGACGGGCAGCGCTCAGGGCAGTGGCTGAGGTCGCTGTCTCTTTGAGAGCCTGCTAGTCAGTCAGGGGCTGGCTGAGAGGGCACGGGTCAGCCAATCCGGTGGGGGCCGCCAGCGTCTGCCCCTCCCCTGCCTTCCCCTCCGGGGCTCCTTTCGCCACGGCTGCCTCCGGCACTGGGGAACCACGGGGCCACACCTGATGGAGACCAGCTGTCTGTGGGTGTGGGAGGAGGGAGGGGGAGGAGGCTCGGACGCAGGCCGGGAAGACTCGGTCTCCAGCAGGGTTGGAGTGTGGGAGAATCCAGGGCTGGGGCAGGGCCTGAGCTTCTTGACCGTTTCCCCTGCGTTCCTAGAAAGAGGGGGAGCCCTCCGCCTTCTGCCCTGCCCAACGGGTCTTCCCTCCATGCTGTATGAGGGTTCATGGGGGCTCCTCCGTCAGTTCAGACGGTGACGGTGTGATAAGGTAGTCATGACGGGGATGGTGGGGATGGTGGTTATGCGGTAGTGTTGTTGATGGTGGTGGTGACCGTAGTGGTGGGGACGGCAATGCCGTGTGTGGTGCCGGTCACAGTGGGGACGGCGACGGTGGGGGTGGGGGTGGGGGTGGAGATCACGCTAATGCGGGCTGGCGTAGTGTAAAAAGCCCTGAATTTGCACTCAGAGGATTGGGATCCGCCAGAATGTCGGGTCTCCTCCTGGCTGGCCCGGGAGCTGTGCCTGTGAGCATAACGCAGGGGCTTCTACGTCCTGTCCGCTCGAGTCTCTGCGGGTGTGTCTGTGTGTTTACGGACTGTGGATGACAGATCCTCTCCTGGCTGCCCCAACTGTTTCTACTCCCCCAGATCAAAAATTAAAGGGGTGGTGCTGTGGGGGTTCATGCCTGGAGCTGTGGCCCCCAGAGTGTCTGGGGAACCAGGCCAGGGCCCCTCCATTAGCATATCAAAGTGGGGTAGAGCCTAAAGGGCTCCCTTTGATGTTGCCAGCTTTCCCAGAAAAACAGGTCAGACCCAGCGCCAACCAAATGGGGCCGGAGCAGAGCAAGAGCCTGGATAGGGAGGCTCTGTGGGGCCCTCAGATCTGTGTGTCCACGTGTGAGCTTCCTGTGACTTTGGGCCTCTGTGACTCTGCATGTGTGTGAGTGCCTGCAGGAGAGGTCTTTGTGTCCGTGCATCTCTGTATGACCGACAAGAAGGAGCACGGCCTGGGGCTTCCCCTGGGTCAGGCCCGATGCCAGCTCTCCTCCACACGCATCACCTTGTGTAACGCTCAAACAATCCTATGGGAGACGTGTATATTGTCCCCATAGTACAGAACTGGGGACTGAGGCTCAAGTGAAGTTACTAGCTAAAGGTTACGTGGCTTGTAGGTGGAGGAGTGGGATTTGAATTCAGGCTAGGAGGGAATTAGGGGACGAAGGAGGGGGCAGGGCGGTATGTTTTTGGCCTTTCTCCTCCAACAGAATCAGGTTCCCCTATTCTACTAGTTTGGATGGAAATGCGAGTGTATCACAGGTAGGATTTGGTGGGGAGGGATATTGCTCTCCTCAGTCCTCAAGCTCGAGCACCTAGGCTAGTGGCCCTTGGAGGACCCTTTTTGGGGGCTCTCCAGGGGTGCACCCATAGGTGGAGAGCAGGATGAGGGAGATCCAGCCAAGGAGGTGTCTGCTCCCAGCCATCTACTGCAGCATCAGTGTGCGTGGTAGACACTGACCTGCTGGCCGATCCTGGGACACGCCGCAAGGGTAGAGTGGTGGGGTGGGGCGTGCAGGAGCCCAGGAGCTCAGGGGGCGGGGCACTCCAGGGGCCGCCTGGAATCTCTGTTTCCTATAGTGGACGTGCCTCCCCCTGTTTGTAGCTGGTGGGCCCTTTCGTGGCATCCCAGCTGGCTACCAGCTCGAACCTCTTTTTACTCTATGCCACGCTGCATACATTCTCTGCCAATTCTAACTTCAACGTTATTTTAAAATATTTGATATAAAAGTTTGACTGGGGGGGGCACCTGGGTGGCTCAGTCAGTTAAGTGTCTGTCTTCGGCTCAGGTCATGATCCCAGGGTCCTGGGATGGCGCCCCTGCATGGAGCTTCTTGCTCAGCAGGGAGTCTGCTTCTCCCCTCCCTCTGCCCCCCCCCCCCCGCCCACTGCCCGCTCCCTCAGCACGCGCACTCTCTCCCTCCCATAAATAGACAAAATCTTTAACACCCATCCCCAAGAAACCCAGTTTGTTTGGATTCTAAACCTACCATTCTCATCACAAGAATTTGATTTACAGTTATGGCAAGTAAATGAGTGTTAGATTCTTTACATACCACTCCAACTCTTGTAAATTTTTGAAAAGATCATCATTAAAGAGGCTTGAGGTGAGGGTTGGGATAAATGGGTGAAGGAGGTCAAAACAAACTTCCAGTTAAAAAATAAGTCATGGGGATGTACTATACCGCATGGTGACTATAGTTAATGATACTATATCATATATTTGGAAGTTGCTAAGCGAGTAGATCTTAAAAGTTCTCCTCACAAGAAAAAAATGTTGTAACTCTGTGTGGTGATGGATGTTAACTAGTGACTATTTTGCAGTATATACAAATATCTAATCATTATGTTGTGGAGCTGACACCAACATAATGTTATATATTAATTATATTTCAATAAAAAAAGAGCCTTGAATAGGAACTGCCTGTGGTCATTTCATGCAAAAAAAAATCTGATGTTAAAAAGTTGTGCTCCCCAAAACCAACTCAAATTTCTCATTTTAAGAGGTCTGGGAGATTTCATTAGGATGTTTTATACCAATTCAGTATTTAATAACTTTCCTAGTACTTTGTACCACAACTTTCTTACTGTAATTATAGAAGATAAGGAAGATGTATCTTTTTTTTCCCCCACCAGGCTCTATAGAGATGTCTCCAAATCCTTGCAGTTTGCCCCAGTGTCTTGTACCAGTGTTATCAGTGTGTTGATTCACTGGGAAGGGAAGAAGGTTAGGAACTTCTGCCTCTAAAGGGGGGTGGGGCAGGGGCAGGTGCTCTCCTGGGGAGAAGGTGGAGGTGGCTTGGAGGAGGCCAGAACTGTCAGCGACCACAGAAGGGACACAAGGCTGCTTGGGGGCAACTCCTTAGCCATCACCCCTTTACTTACACTGTCCCCCTCTGGGAATACCAGCTGCCCTCATCTGCCCACCCAAATCCATCTCAAGGCTCTGCCCATTCACTCACTGTCTCACTGAACAGTCAAGAAACCATATTGCAGAGTGGTTAAGAGCAGCCTAGCCGATGACCTGGGTTCAAGTCTCAGCCCCACCACATAGCAGCCACGGACCTTGGGCAGGTAATTTCACCTCTAGGTGCCACAGTCTTCTCATCTGTGGAATGGGGAAGAATTAAAGAGCTTACTTCTCAGACTGTTGTGAGGATGCTGCAGGTAGGAGTTGAGTGCAGCGCCAGGCCCCCAGGGAGCTCTCAGGAAATGACCCTGATAACCTTGGAATGGTAATAATTATCATCTCTGCACTTGAGCTTCAGTAGTGCATTTAAAAAATCTATATTAGTTTCCCATTACTTTAGAAAATTACCCCAAGTTTATTGGCTTAAAACCACACAAGTGTATTCTCTTATAGTTCTAGGGGGGTGGTCAGGAGTCTGGAATGGGTCACAGTGGGTTAAGAATCAAGGGGTTGGCAGGCTGTGTTCCAGGGGAGAATCCATTTCCCAGCCTTCCCTGGCTTGGAGAAGATACCCAGGTCACCACCCCGTGTCCCTCCGGCCTCTGTTCTGTCGTCACTTCTCCTCTGCCTCGGACCCTCCCACTACCCTCCTCTAAGGACACTTGGGTAGTCCTGGCTAATCCAGGAGAGTCTCCACATCTCAAGATTTTTAACACAGTCACACCTGCAGAGTCCCTTTTGCAGGTAACACACTCACAGGTTCCAGAGACCACAAGGTGGACTTGGGGGCCCATTCATTACTCTTTATCTACTGCAGCAGGGGTCTTTGGTAGAGAGGCTAACTGTGCTCTGTGTCTTCTGCACCTCTGCGCTGTAGCTCCTAGAGTGTGACTGGGCATAGACACAAAACAGGACATCATGACTCTGCTCAAACTTTTGGATGCCTTGGGCGGCAGATTCACCCACAGCTACCACTGTGGGATGCACACCAGCCCCTTCGCCTTCTGCCCCCAGGAGTTGTCCTGGCACCCATGCCTAGCACCCATGCTGGCAAGGCCGCTCCAGCTTGGAGGAGTTAAGAGTGTCATGAAAAGTAGCATGCAAAGGGGGCCTCTGGGGAGTGGGTGCTGTACGTCTAGGAAAATGCCCGATTTGCGTAGGAGGGCACGAGTGTGTGGTGCTCCAGTGGGTCCTGCCCTCAACCCGCAGCTGTCGGAACACCGAGAGAGCAGGGGCAGGGAGGAGGCAGGGACCATCAGTGAGATGTGCTTGTGAAGTAACTCAAGTGCTGTCAGGTTGTGTTATCAGAGGTATGAAGTCTTTACCCAAGAAGGATATAGTGCCACTCTCTCCTGCATCAGCCCAACTGTATTGGAGGTTGTTATGTGTGGCAAAAACAAATAGTGCTCATCAAATATTCTATGTGCTTCCCTACAGTTCCCAGCCCATGCTCCAGGTAGGTTGGGGCCATGTGGTTGAGTTCTGGGATAGAACCCTCCACCTCTTACCACTGTTCCTGCTCCTTTTCTTCTGTCTCTTGGACCCTGGACACCAATGTAGCAGGTGCCTTTGGGCCCCACATACCCTTGCCGGCCCACACCAGTACATTCTGAAGGCTGCTCATAGCACACCTGAGACATTTGGCCCCAGGCAAGCTGGAGGTGCCTCAGTGAGTGTCCCAGCGAATGACAGTTGGAAATTGGTAATAAACACTCCACTTTCCTCCCTCCTGGGTTGGGATGACTCCCGCACACGGCTCCCGGATTTGCTCACAGCAGTGTCTGGCCAGCTCTCCACCTTTTGCTAGCTTTCTTCCCTTTCTATATTACCTCCCCTGTTCCTTTTTTGGTGTTTCCTGGGAGCAACTTCCCTGTAAACTACTTGCACTCACTTCCTTGTCTCAGGATCCGGAGAATACGATGTGTCTTGATGGTGGCATCCCAAGATGGGGGGAGTCTCCATCATTTGGGTCCCCAGGTAACCAGAGGAGCCTTCCTCCTCTCCTCTTGCCCTCCCTTCCCTGTTTATCTACCTCCTCAGACTTGGCCTGAGTCAGAAATATATCTTTGTTGGGTTAAGAGCCGGACATTTTGGTTTGATGTTGACTGCATTTTATTTTTACATCCCGGTCTAACCTAATGGTGGTCTGTTCTGTGCATTACATTTTAAGCAGGACATTGACAAAGAAGAACACCCAGAGTTCTAGATACTTCTAGCCTGCTATTTCTGCCCATCTCTACCCTAATCCTGGTTCTACTGGCTCTTGCCTCCTTCTGCAGTGCACCCTGGCCCCTATCAAGCTGCTCCCAGGCTGCAGACGGTGTGATCTTTTAAGAGTGGACATCTGATTACATGACCACATTCTTAATTCCCTTCAGTGGTTGAAGTAAAAAAAATCCTTAACAGGTTCTGTATGCCCATGTGAGAGCCAGCTCCCCTGCGCCATTCTGCTCCCAATATCTACTCTCTAGCTCAGTTGCCCGCTTGCAGTTCCTCAAACAGGATAAACCCCTCCCCATCTCAGAATCTTTGCATGTGCTGTGTGTCTTCCTGTATCCTTAAGATCTCAGCTTAATGGTCTGTCTGTAGAGAAGTTCCGGAACCCTTAGCTTGGCAGTTCTGTTGACAAAGGCTTTCATAGCCCCCGGGATGTACTTCCCTTTCCCAGCACTGATGACAATTTGAATTCCTTGTTTTGGAGGGGTGTGTTTATTTACGATCAGGGGCTCTCATTGGACCATAAATGTCAAAGGCCCACACCTCTTTTGTTCACTGCTGGGTTCCCAATGCTTGGCCCAGTGTGGCTGGTTTAGTAGATGCTCAGTTAATAAGTGCTGAATGAATAAATACATGAATAAGTCAATAAGGGGAAAAGGAGCCTTGGATCAAGATAACTTTGAGAGGAGGCAGGAACTCAGACACAAAGAGGAGACAGTCTTGCCACGCTGGCTCTGGCCTTGCCGCCGGGGTTAGATTCTGTGAGTAGAGCGGGGAGCACTGAGAGCAGGTTCCTCCTTTATGTGAAGGGTGCCTGGGTGGGAGGGCAGCCCATTCCAAGCTCATTACCATGGGAACAACCAATGTCACCTCTGCTCTGCTACCCCAGACCAGCTCCCATTGCTCTTCTCTAGAACTTCAGGGATACTCTCCCTATTCTACAGCCCTCTCTGCTCTTCTCCTGCAGAGCACATCAAGTAGAGACAAGGGGAGATCATTTCATTTGGCCCCAAAGAGCTGGGCAGAGCTGGGCTCTCAGCAGAGAACTCCTTTACCTTCCATGAGACCCTGGCAGTGGAAGTGTGTTAGTGTGGACATGATTCCTCTATTCTCATCGTACTTTTTGGGTCCTGGTGCCTTTCCCTAAACAGGGGTGCTTAAGATCCCTCCCATATCAGTATCCTAAAACAGGGCAGGCTCCAAACCTCCCACCTGTTCCTTATAACCCTGGGTGTGTGTGGGTGGGTGGGTCGGGGGGGACACACGACCAGGGATTTATAGGAATCCTACAGAAACCCACCCATCTGCTTCACCAGGACACCTCCCTTCGTGAGCAGTCCCCTGCCTTGGACAGTTACCAAAACCCAATGATTTTCCCTCAGTTCCTCCTATTCCTGGGTCTCTCTGAAGCTCTGGATTTATTGCTTATCCTTCCCCCATCCTGAAATTCCCTTGTCCCTGGCATTTTTCTGTGCTCTTCCTCTGTGATTTTTCCTCTTTCTCTCATTTACTGCCCCTGCTTGCTCCTCCAAAGCTCTAAAGGTCTTGCTCCTTCCCCTTCTCACTCAAGCCTCTCTCTTTCTCTTTCTGGCCCTGACCATTTCTGCAGTGTCAAACATCACCGCCATGTCCTTCCCCCTGACCTTGCTCACACACGCTTGGCTCTCATGTCTAGCTGCCTGCAGGATCAAGCCGAAGTCCTGACATAAACCCCCAAGACTCCTGCCATCTTCCCCTTCTCGTGCAGAACTGCCGATGTCCAGGCAGCTTCTAGTACATTTCTGCCACTGTGTCTCCCAGGACAGAGGTCCTATGTACAAGGTGTGCTCAAGAGGGCTATCACCCAGAGTTGGCTGGGGCTGGGGGAATGGGCTTGGGCACCCATGATGGCTGCTCTCCTGGGAGGCGAGGGTCTTTGGGAGCAGGTAGAAGCCTTCCAGCCGTGTCCCTCACTCCCTGGTGGGGTGGCATGCACTGCCCCAGGCCTCTCCCTCTCGTGGGATATGAGCAAATGGTGGATGGACAATGGCAAAGAGGTTGGAGGTTGAAACCACATCATTTGGGGACTGAGGAGGATAGGGGCACATCTGAGGGCTCTCAAGGGCTGACAATCCAGAGGATGTGCCACTGGATGCAGGGCTCAGGGAGCAACTCTTGGTGGGATTCACTGGGAGTGGGCTCCTCAGCCCCCTTGCCAAGGTCCTTCACTTTTGCCAGGCTGAATGGCACACCCTTCCATTTGGCTGCGTGCTCACTAGCTCATGTCGTATCTCCCTTCCAGACTGGAAGTGCCATTAAGACAGAACTTTTGTCCGTCTGTCTATCCTACTCTCTGCCACTCCAGACATTCCATCAATATTTGCTGAATGAATAAATGACACATACGCTGCCCTTTTCCCAATTCTTTGCCTTTGTTCTTGCTGTTTCCTCACTGTAGGTGCCCTGCAACCCCGCTCCCATCTCTCTCTCTCCACTAGTCAGAGCCCTCCCCCTCCTTCCAGACCCATTCAAATGAAGCCTTCCCTGGTCCCCCAGCTTGGAACCATTCTTCTCCTTCCTAAATCTTTGTGGCACCTGGCTTGCCTCTAACATCTCATGTATACCTTTTGCTTTGGATTGTAATTGTTTCTGTACCCATCTCTGTCCCTGTGTCAGACAGTGAGCTCCTTGAGGGCAGGGCATATCATCTGTGTATTCTTTCTTCCCTATTCCCTGGCACGATGCTTTCTATGCACTAGGTGCTTTATAAGTGCGCAGTCCAAGAAGGCAGGGCTATTGACTGAAGTTGGTGGCTTTTTCCTGGGCCAAATGCTGCTTCCTTGCAGCCCGAAGTGGGGTCCCTGAGCCCCCTTCTCCTGAGCTGAGAGCTCCCCTGTGCTGACTGGGCCACCTCTAAGATCTCTCTCTTTCCCCACCCAATCCCTGCTCCACTTCAAACATTTGCATGACCTGACCACAGCACGGTAGGTGGGGGGAGGCTGGGCTGCAAGGATTGTCTGGCCAGAAGGTCTCTTGGCAAGAGCCCAGGAGAGCAGAGATTGCCTGATACGGAGGGGGCTGGTCTCCAGGGGGGCATCCAGGGACCCCTGCACTGCCCCCCCGCCACCTCCGGGCCCTGAGGACCCAGAAAAGCATGGGGAGAATTCAGGTTTGCCTGTCTGTGGTCACCATCTGTGCTGATGGAGGCAATAGCAGGATATGTATGTATGTGTGAGTGTGCGCATGTGTATGGTGACTGAGTCACCAGGGAGGGGTAGAGGCCCAGAGGAGCTCAGAGGCTAGATCTTCCCAACCTCTCCTGTTTGGGCTGCCAAAGACTGAGTGGCAGTTCTTCCAGCAAGACTTAACCCTGGTGTTTCAAGGAGTTTCCTTCCTAGCCAGACCCCACACTCACACTTTGTGCAGAGGTTCTTAAACACTGGAACTTATCAGGGGTGCCTGGGTGGCACAGTTGGTTAAGCGTTGGGCTCTTGGTTTCAGATCTCAGGGTCGTGGGATCGAGCCCCATATTGGCCTCCGTGTTTAGCACAGAGTCGGCTTGAAGATTCTCTCTCCCTCTCCCTCTCCCCCTCCACCCTCCCCCGCTCTCTCTCTCTCTGAAACAAATAATCAATCTTAAACCACATTGGAACTTATCAAATCACCTGGGGTGCTAGTTTAGTGTGGGGGTTGCCTGCCGCGATTTTCAGATCTGGTCTATACGCCACACACCTGGAGCTGGCCAGAGAAATCTGGTGGAAGCTGCAGGAAACCCAACCAGAGCACTGAAAACCAATGCACAAACTCTCTAGAGGGCCTAGGCATATAGCAGCTTAGACTTATGTGGCAGCCAGACCTCCTGGGATCAAATTCCAGCGCCCACATGGTTGACCTCGGGCAGCTCAACCTCTTTCGGCCTCAGTTTTGTCCTCTAAAATGGGTCTAATAACCATCCTATTTCATTAGGTTATCATGAGGATTAAATGAGTTATATCTGTAAGGACCTTAGAACAATGCCTGGCAGTAGTAGGCACCACTGAAGCAGGTAGATGTTATTATATTATTATTATTTGAAATTTAGAATCTGTACATCTAGGATCCAGAATCCACGGCAGATCTACTTAGACTCTTGCAAGTTCATAAGTTCAGTATCACCTGGGAACCTGACAGAAATGCAATCATGGACCCAATCCTAGATGCACCCAATCAGAATCTGCATTGAACAAGAGGCTCTGGTGAACAGTGAGCACCCTAAAGTTTGCAAAGCACTGCTTTAGAGCACACCGGACGGAAGCCACACACTGAAACTAGGCCAGAGATGGGGCTATTTTTTTTTTAAGATTTTATTTATTTATTCGACAGAGAGAGAGATCACAAGTAGGTAGGCAGGCAGGCAGGCAGGCAGAGGGAGAGGGAGAAGCAGGCTCCCTGCTGAGCACGGAGCCTGATGTGGGGCTCGATCCCAGGACCCTGGGATCATGACCTGAGCTGAAGGCAGCCACTTAACCGACCGAGGGACCCAGGCGCCCTAGAGATTGGGCTGTTTTGAGGAAGGAGGCCAGCAAGGGTTAGGTTTCCCTGCCTCGGGATCCCCCCAGCCTGGAAAGCCACCAGACCGTTGTCAGCCTGGGCATTTCATGTAGGGACACTGCTGGGGTCCCTACAGGTCAGTATGCTGGGACAGCCTGGTGCCTGGGGCCCCCGTGGGAGCGCGGTGGTTGAGGCCACACGCCCAGGGCCCCGGGGATGCCACAAGGTCGAGTGGCGGTTTGCTGGAGTACCACGTGCTCAGGAGGCGGTCCACTTGCTCCCGGCTGGAAACCGCCCGCAGGTGGGCCTTCCTGCTTCCGTCGCCATCCAGGCCGTTGGGCATCTCGGGTGGCTCGGGGTCCCGCCGCAACCCCCGCGCCCGCATCTCGCTCTGCATGCTGGCGAAGAAGTGCAGCACGCAGCGGTGAGCGAAGTCACGCGCATGCTCACAGCACGTCTCGTCGAAGAGCTTCTGCTCCAGGTCCACGTAGTTGCTCCAGTATCTGCGCTGCAGGAAGACTGTCTGGTCGAAGCAAGGCCTCAGGCAGCGGGCCAGGAAGGCCACTACGATCAGTAGCAGGGTGATGCTCCAGCCGATGGCCTGGGGGTGGGTAGGGGTGGGGGTACCAGGTTGGGTGTGGGTGAGGTCGGGTGCTAAACAGTATGGCAACGGTGTTCCAAAATCTCTCCCTTTACTTAGCCCTCTCATCTCTCCCTAAATCTATCCATGTTCCCATTGAGTCATCCATCCTACCAGCCACCTCCACCCAGCCTCGCTTGCATTCAATCTCATCCTTGCATCCATCCATCTGTCCAGCTACTTCTCCACCCATCCACCCAGCCGTCTGTCCTCTCACCTGACTACGTACCTATCAGCGTCCCAACCAGCCATCCTTGCTGCGGACCTTCCAACCGTCCATCATACATCCTCCTACCCGTCCATTCCTGTTCCCATACTCCCGTCCTGCCTTTCATCCATCCACCCGCCCACCCCCCATTCATCCTCCCAACCCTCCTCCTGGAGGAAACCAGAATGTGTCACCCCAAAATATGCCTCTTTGACATGAAAATTATCTTGAATGGAAGACAAGAAGCAGCAACCATAGGAACAGCTCTCTTTACCCTCCCCTTTTGTGCCTAAAGGCAGGAAATACATTCTCCTTTTACTGGGAGATGACAACTCTTATCAGCCCAGAGACAGCACCAGAGGAATCTGCCGAAAAACCTTACTCTATTAGTGTCCGGTCATTTATTGACCTCCCACAGTTTCCGCCCTTGGAGACTAACACTGCTCTCCTTTGTCCTGCCATTGCTCTACAAAGGTATTGCTCTTTTTGAAGGTGGAAGATAAGTTGCAGTTCTAAGCCACCACTTTGAGTTACTCTTTCTTTGTTTCAGGTTTTCCCCACATGATGTGTACTGTGCACATTAAGAAACTGTTTTTCTCCTGTTAATCTTTTTGTGAGAGTCGCAGCTGAAAACCTTAACCCTACATTCCACCCACCCACCCACCCATCATCCATCCATCCATCCACTCACCCACCTGTCATCCATCCATCCATCCATCCATCCATCCATCCATCCATCCACCTACCCATCATCCATCCATCCATCCTTCCATCCAGCCATCATCCTTTTGGTTTTTTTTATCTAGTCCTTCAGCTACCTTCACACGGGCTTATGAATCCCATCTATGAAGCCACCTGTCCTATATTTTGGGAGAGGCACTGGGGACTCATAGAACTCACACTTTAGTGGAGGAAACGATGAGATTGGTGATAGACTGGCTGAATGCCATGTTGAGGGATGTCTAGGGGATTATGGGAATATAGAGGAGGGACACCCAACCTGAACTTGAAGGCTCAGGGAACAGTGAGGTGGATGCTGAGCACTGAAGAATGAGTAATAGTTATATAGGATATAAATAGGGAACAGTCTTCCAGGCCAAGCATAAGGAGACTTAAAGACTTCCTTGAGTCTGGAGCCCACACCTGCCCGACACCTCTCCCTCCTCTCTGCCCACCCAAAGTTTTAGTCTCTCCAAGGCTGTGCTTAAGACCAGAGCAACTGTGTACTCCTGGGGCAGAGAGATCAGTCCTCTAAGCCACAAAGACATATTTGAACCCTTGTCACTTGTAGATGTGGTTTACAAAGTTCTCTCATTGGCCTCTCTCAGGGTGTCCCCTTCCTCTTACCAATTTAAAATAGTCGAGTGAGTGTTTTACACACGAGGAGCATTTCATGTGCCTGATAACCTCCATCTGAGTCAAGATACAAACCCTGGTGTGACTGAAGAGTCTACACTCTTTCTAGTGAACGAACGAGAGCCCAGAGAGTTTAAGCCTGCAGGTCCCTTCCAAGTGGAGGAGACCAAACCTCCCTTGATTTTTAGGAGAGGCTGAGACCCAGAGGGGGAGTAATGTGGCCAAGGCAGAGTCTGACCCAGAATCAAATGTGTCCTGAGCACTGGTCCTCTCTCCATCACATGGGCCTGCATTCGCCACGAGTTTGTCTTGGCTCCCACAAAGGGCTGGGTTGTGTTTTTATTTCCTGTCGCCCCAGCATGCTCTGCATGTGGTGGGTTGATATAAATGCTTTTGGGGGGATCCAGCCCCAGCTGGGGCTCTGGGAGGAATCTGGAGTCTGGGATAGGGATGGGGCTGGAGTCTGCCCCCAGGGTGATGGAGTGGGTGCCAGTGTGGGGAGCCAGGGGTCTGGGGAGGACCTGCATTGCAGGGAGATGGTTCAGACGGCTTGAGTGATGACACTTCAGATCCCTGCCCTGCCTGTTTTGAGCTGTGCAACTTGGGCCTCCGAACTAAACTCTCAGGACCTCAGTTTCCTTATCTGCAAAGTGGGATGATAATGATTGTACCCACCTCACAGGGTTGTTCTGAGAATAAATGAAGTGATGCATATGAAATGCTTAACACAGTGCCTGACACATAAGTGCTCAATAAACGGTAATGAGTATTATTCCTGAGAGGTGCCAAGAATGTGCGTATGGGGTGGGGGACAGGACAGAGCAGGATATCTCCAGTGCTTTTTGTCATCTAGCTTCTGGGGATGGAACTAGCTGCTCCTGGAGGGTATGGGCACCTGGTCTCTGCCCTGGGGTGACTTAGCTGAAGTGTTGAAGGTAAAGTGTCCACTTCTTTAGGCCCACCAGTGTCCTGTATGTGGATCATGCTGCTGAGCCTTCCAGGGACCATCTGCTCCTTGGCTGTGTTTCCAGCAGTGGGGAGGGGCCCCAGGAAACCATCTGTACCTCCTCACCCCATGCCCCTCGGAACCAGTGCAGGAGATTTTCCAGGCTGGGAGAGAACCACCCGAATTACCTGTGACAGGCACCGTAGGTAGCGGGACACTGCCTTTCTCGCGGGGCTGTCCCTGACCAGCTCATCCTCCTTGCAGGGCACCTTGGCCAGGAAGAGCTGCACCTGGCTGGGGGTCATGTTGGCAAAGTCCAGAAACTTTTCGGGGTCCATGGAGCTGCTGAAGGCACACACGAAGCACTTCCCGTCCAGGAGGGCCAGGAGGATCCAGATTAGGGGGGCGGCCAGGGCTCTCTGCAGCACAGAGGAACACATATACCTAGGGGTAGAGGAAGGGGAGGGGTCACGAAGGGCAGCTGGGATTCAGCTGCAGCAGGAAGGCCGCAGGAGGGATGCAAGGATGGACTTCCCAGGAGGGCTAGGAGATACCTGGTGAGGTTGCATCAAAGAGATGGTTGTGGCTCCCACTGCAGAGGTCCCAGCAGCAGAGGAAGGGAGGCCAGAGGGCTGGGGCCCCTGGAGGTCAGGAAAGTCTGACCAGCAGTCCCACGACTGGAACACCGCGGAGCTGGTGTGCCTCCTACTCCTACCCATGGGCAGGCTCTGCTGGTGCCTTGCCCATGCCAGAGGCACTTAGATCTTTGGTGACTAGTTCTGTTCACGTGGCAGGACTGAGGGCCTCTTGCCTCAACTAGCTGCCTGGCTCTGCCTGAGGGCTTTGGAGGAGCCTCTGCTCCCAGAGGGGGGCGCTGGAAGCCAGGAGAGTTAATGACCCCAATCAACCTTCCATCCACAGGGACCCCAGCTTCCTAGACTCTCAGTGGGACAATTCTGAGGTGTGTTCTTTTTTTTTTTTTTTTTAAAGGTTTTTTTTATTTACTTGAGAGAGAGAAGGAGAGAGAGAGAGAGAGCATGAGAGGGGGGAGGATCAGAGGGAGAAGCAGACTCCCCGCTGAGCAGGGAGCCCGATGCGGGACTCGATCCCGGGACTCCAGGATCATGACCTGAGCCGAAGGCAGTCGCTTAACCAACTGAGCCACCCAGGCGCCCTCTGAGGTGTGTTCTACCCACGTTCTTCGAGGGTACCCAGAAGGACAGATCCCAGTGGCCCACTCATTATCACCTTCTCCCCAGAGCCACTTCTGGGGCGGGGGGGGGGGGGCGGCGGGGGGAGGGCTAAGCTAAGCCAGCCCTGCCCAATAACTCTTCCAGAGGCAGTGTCTCAGACCCCTCCCTCCAGGTCCTGAAGCCCCCCGCCCCACTGTGCCAGGGGCCTCTCCAGCCCTCTGCCCTTCTGGAGGTTGGGTGCTGGTCACAGGACAGGAGGCCCATGGAGCTGTACTCACTGGGCCCCAGAGGAAAAGGCAAAGGGCACAGAAGTGCGTGTGACCCTCGCCGCGAGGCCGAATCACAGGGAGCACGGGACCCCAGTGCAGCAGGAAGCAGAAGCGGCTGAGCACCGCATGCAGATGTTTCTGACTTGGACCGTGTGCAAAACGTAAAACGGTGTATGCTGGCGGTGTGTATATGGGTGCATGTATGAATTACTAATACATCGTAGATCGGGGTGGCTCTGGTGTTTTCCGGGGCATTGTGGTTAGAAGGTGGAACCGAGGACTTGTTACGGACGTACATTACATACGCTTGAGAACACTGCAATCGTCCATACCAAACAATAGGGGAAAGGGGGAGATGGTGAGCAGGCTGAAATCCACCAAGCCCCGCCTGCCTCTACCCACAGATCTAGAGCACTTAGACCCTTTGTCTAAAACCCCAAGGGCTGGGGCGCCTGGGTGGCTCAGTCGTTAAGCGTCTGCCTTCGGCTCCGGTCATGATCCCAGAGTCCTGGGATTGAGGCCCGCATCGGGCTCCCTGCTCCACAGGAAGTTGGCTTCTCCCTCTCCCACTCCCCCTGCTTGTGTTCCCTCTCTTGCTGTGTCTCTCTCTGTCAAATAAATAAATAAAATCTAATAAATAAATAAATAAATAAATAAAACCCTAAGGGCTGTGGTGTCAGCTTGGCCTGGCCTGGGAATCCACTGTGTTTGAATCTGGGCCATGCCTCTTCCTTGCTATGGGGGCTCAGTCGAGTTAAACTTAACCTCTCTGCCTCAGGTGCCTCATCCTTAAAAATGGGTCTACTCCTGGAGCAGACCTGGGGCCGAGGTAAGAACTGAGAGGCCGTGCACACATGGCACTTGGTACAGAGCTTGGCACCGGGTGGGTGCTCAGTGTTGGTCAGGGAGCATTACACATTGCTAAACTCCATCAGCTGGTTTTGATGCAGTGCACTGAGCAGGGGAGAGGCTCTGAGGACCCAGCGGCACAGCAGGTGAGGTCCTTGGCCCCGGGGAGCTTATGGGAGCGGGAATGCAGCCTTGAAAGCCAGTCACGCCTCCTACTACATGTGCGAGCCAGCTGTGCATGTCATGGGATGGCCCTTCATGTATGTGCTTGCTGGGTTATAATTCTTGGCCAGCGACCAGATGTGACCTGGGCAAAACCTGGGAATCCTGTATCATCCACGGGTCTCCAGCCCTGGCCACCGAAGGGTGACAGATGACAGGAACAGAAATGTCTGTTTCCAGAGTGGAAAGTGGCTGAGGAGTCTCTGTGAGCTAATGTTACCCCAGTTGGGGAAAGGAGGGGCACACGTGATAGGGCCTATGGGGGCTTGGAGGGGAGCCCTGCCGATACCCATGAGGATCACCGGGCCTGGGGAGTCACCTGGCAGTGTCTGAGGGGGGAGGCCCTGACCGTGCCCCCGGGTAGCTGGGTGGTATGGGACCGCACCTGATGATGCCCGGGTCCTTCCTCCGCTGCCCCGCGGGCCGGCACCACTCCTCCACCATCACCACGGACTGCCGGTTGGCAAGGAGGCCACAGAGGAAGAGACCGAGCGGGGGTATGAGCAGCAGGCCCAGGCCGTAGAGGGCATTGTAGCGCGCCAGGCAGGGGCAACTGAAGTCGAAGGAGGAGTACAGCTTGACCGTGACCGCGGCCAGCAGCAAGCAGATGCCGTTCATCACTGACTCCGAGCTGGACTGGAAGTGCTGGAAGAACATGCGGAACTTTTCCATGGCCCCGGCCTGGCGGGGGTGGGCAGCTGTGGGTCTGGGGGAGCACCGAGGCTTCGGCTGCCTTCCCGGCCAAATTGGGGTGGGGGGGCAAGCCTGGGGTGCACAAGAGTCTTGTCTTCCGAGGGCCTGGGGGGACAAGGAAGGGGCGATGGTCAGCCCCCAGGCCAGCTTCCTGGGGCCCAGGCACGGACGTAAGGCAGAGGCAGGCTCTCTCCGCAAAGGCTCCTCTGCCCGGCCCTGACTGTCCCCCAGTGCCACTCCCCTGCTCTCTGGAGGAAAGAGTCACTGCTCTGTGAGCTGACAGCCCAAAGCACCTCTAGGCAAATGTTCCCTGCCCTGTCAGGCCACCCTCCCCAGCCCATTCCTTCCTCTCTTCAGGGTTTGGATCCTGAGGCTTAGCAGCTGGTGGCGCTTCTTGTGGGGGATAGGCAAATTTGGGGTGTGGTAAGACAACGATGTTGACGGGACCGATGATATTTTCTGGTCTTGGTCAAAAACACAATTTGACTCAGCTGAGTTCAGGGAGATTTTGTGTTAATTTTCATGCTGGGAGGACCCAAGGGGCACCTCCCGCTGCCTGAAGGCTGCCTGACCCTTGCGAAGAGTCTAAATGATGTTTTGGCGTTTGCTGGGTGAGGGGTTGTGGAAGAGGAAGGCGTTCCCGGCAGAGGGCGCCGCATGGGCAAAGGCAAGGAGGCGAGAATCAGCCTGGGATGGGCCAGGAGTTTGGGGTTGCTGGAATGTAGTATCAGAGAGAGGGGGTCGTGAGAGGGGCCTGGAGGGGTCAGTGGGTGCCTGCAACCTTTCTCTCTGTTTTATTCCACTGTCCCCAGGTCCGGCCACCGACCAGCCCAGGTCTCCCTAAAGTACAGCGTCCCGCATGTCACTCTTCTGCCAGGGTGTGACCAGGGGTTCCCTCAGCTTCCTTAGCTTGGCATTCAAGGCCCTCCTAAATGTACCCAGACATGCCCTCCTACCTCCACACCTTCGCTGACGCCATCCTCCCCACTGAACCACCTTGCCCCTTCCTCCCACCTGCTCTTCAAGAGGCAGCTCAAATGCAGTCCTGTCACCAAGGCCTCCCTGGTGACCTCAGCTCTGGGGGAGCCTCTACCTCCGTTTTGGCCCCTGAAAGGCTGCCTCAGCCTGTTATTAATCCTCCTCAGGGGTGGGGGGTGCATCTCCCAATGAGGGCAGGGACCTGGCCAGCAACCTTGTTCTCTGCAGCATCTAGCATGGTGCCGAGTGCACAGCAAGTGACAACAAACGTTTGTTCTCTGGGATATTGATGGCCAGACCCCCTTATTTCATCTCCAGCTCTGTCCTCTCTGCTGACCACTTAGCCTGCACTTGCCTCCCGGTCTGCTTCTAGGAAGCCAATGAGTGGAATGTATGTCCTGCCTGAATTTCTGTCAGTCTCTCTCCCTTTCTCTTTGTCTCTCATTCTCTCTGTCTCTCTGACTCTACCTTAGTGTGTGTGTGTGTGTGTGTGTGTGTGTGTGTGTGACTCTTTGTGTCCCTCCATGTGTGTTTCTGGGTCTTTCTGTCTCTGTCCCTCTCTCTGTGTTGCTGCCTCTTTCTTTCCATCATTCCCTTCTCGCCCGCTGTCTATCCACAGCACCCCTGTCTTACTGGCTCCCACTTCTGACATTGGTCACCTGGCTTGGAGAGAGGAGTGGGGTTGCCACAGAAGCCCCGGGGTCTGTCCCTGGGGTCACGGGTCAGTGGGCCTTGGGCCTGGAGCGTGGGCTGGGGGTGGGTGAGGTGGCCAGACCCCAGTTACTCACCATCTCTCTGGCTCCCTCGCTCGGCCCAGGGTGACCTCTGAGATAGGGAAAAACCTCAGGGACTGGGATGACCCTAATCCCACTGACCCCTGCTCTGTCCATGCTGGACCAGCAGTCACCCTGGGCTCCAAGTGATGGCCTCAGTCAAGTTCATGCATCAGCCCTGGTGTCCTTTCCTCGGACCCGGGATCCTCACAGTCTTGAATGCCACTTCATACCGACCCTGTGGGGCACACGAAGTGAGCATCCTTCTGTATCCTTCCCATCCTCAGAGACCTGGCCCAACCCTCCCATCTCCAGGGAGCTTGCCTGCACTACTGCAGCGGCACTGACCAGCCTTGTTTCTCTATTCTCAAGTAACTTTGAGAAAAATCTCCGGTTTTCCTGATTAATCACAGCGTTACGAAACCTTTAAAAACAGAGAACATGAACATGTCCCCATCCCTGCAACCCCCAGAGGGTGTCCCTGCCCCTGCCTCAGTGTGTGTCCCTCCAGACTTGTGGCAGGGCCCACGCCGACCCAAGCCGGCCGACCTGCCCAGTATTCCCTGGGAGAACCGCTACCCACTGTGAATTGGCCACCGGGGACCGCTGGTCGCGCAGCAGTGGGGTTGCCCCGGAGAGGCCGCTCAGGCCCCCCCCCAGCTCAGGCCGCATCTCTGAGGTGCATCTGTTTCTCCTCTTGACACTCGTCACCCCACCCGGGGTCTGCTGTTGTGTCTCGGCTTCAGCCTTCTGAAGGATAACTGCCCAGCTGTTTGAGGGACCCCTGGGCCTGCAAAATAAATTTTGCGTCAGTCACTTAGCCTCTATTTTAAGTCAGACCATCCCAAATATGTCCTGCAAATTTCGTAACTATTTGTGCAGTCTATACCTATGATGAGGGAGCGACAGACAGAAACCGAGGTCTTATTTATTATTTGTATTTTACATAACGAGAGTGTTAGTCTGGGTCCTGAGACAGGATTACTGTGTGAGGGAAAATGGGGAGGGAGTTGGAGGAGGTGGGAGGGCCATCCTGGGCACGCAAGTGTGACCCTGAGTGAGGAACTCTTCTAGCCTGGTTCAGTCTCCTAATGTAGCTGAGAACCGCCATCACCACCACATTCTTCAGGTGGGTGTGGGTCCAGAGAGGCTGGACATCTGTTGGAGGTCACACAGCCTGGTGGGGACAGAGCCAGGAAGGAAGCTGGGATCCTCCTTCCGTGCCGTCCAGGCCCTACTCACCTGCTGGGCTCCTGACTCTAAGAGCCCGTAGTCCCTGATAACCTAAGGAGTCTCCAGAAAGGAGCGAGCAATCTTTCTGGGAGAACATTGCAGGAAACTGGGACAAGGTCTCTCCCAGTTTATCCTGTTCACAGGTCCAACCCGAGAGGTGAGACAGAGCACCCTGGTCAGCTCACCACGATTTAAAGAGATATTATCTCCCAGAGTGTGGGTGTAGCTTTACATTTAAAAAATTCTGTATTTTCTTTTTTTTTTAAGATTTTATTTATTTGTCAGAGAGAGCGCGCACAAGCAGGGGGAGTGGCAGGCAGAGGGAGAGGGAGACTCCCCGCTGAGCAGGGACTCCCCCCCCCCAACCCGGGATCATGACCTGAGCCAAAGGCAGATGCTTAACTGACTGAGCCACCCAGGCACCCCCCCAAATTCTGTATTTTCTAAATATCTACTTTTATAGTAACGATTTTAGAAATTTCTCAATAAAATCATCAACTATTTCTATCGGAAAAACTCAAAGGGCTTGTGGAACAAGGTCAAAGGGGAGGAGGATCACATGTTGTTGCCAGGAGTCCCGGGCCTGCTGAACCAGGAGAGACAGCGACAGGGCACAGAATCGGAGAGAGACTGACTTTACTCTGCTGTGTGGGACGACATCAAATTGCAGATCTGCTGCATGATAAGGCCTTAATGCAGCCTTTCTTTTTTATTTATTTTTAAAGATTTTATTTATTCATTTGAGACACAGAGATAGAGAGAGAGAGAGAAAGCATGAGCAGGGGGAGAGGCAGGCTCCCCACTGAGCCAGGAGCCCAACATGGGACTCAGTCCCAGGACCCTGGGATCATGACCTGAGCCGAAGGCAGACGCTTAACAACTGAGCCACCCAGGTGCCCCTAATGCAGCCTTTCTTAATTAAACCCCTACCCCACCCCAGGGGTCTGTGGCTATGTTCTTCTGGGTCTTTTCATTCTGGGGAAGTTTTTTCTTTTTTTCTTTTTTTTTTTTTTAAAGATTTTATTTATTTATTTGAGAGAGAGAGAGAACGAGAGAGAGAAAGCACGAGAGGGAAGAGGGTCAGAGGGAGAAGCAGACTCCCTGCTGAGCAGGGACCCCGATGTGGGACTCGATCCCAGGACTCCAGGATCATGACCTGAGCCGAAGGCAGTCGCTTAACCAACTGAGCCACCCAGGCGCCCCTGGGGAAGTTTTTTCAATGCACGTTTTCATTTTAAATGGTGACTTAAATTTTTTAGCGGTTTGCAACATGGGTTCACTTGCAATCGGAAGATCTGTATAGAACAAGTCTTTGGTTTCTCTCTCTTTTTGTTTTCCTTAGGGTCTTGCAGATGTATCTTGGGAATCTTCCAGATTTTTTTCCTTTAACAGGAATCTGGATAGTATTTGAGAAACCTTGGCTTTACCGCTCATGGAGTTCCTGTGACTGAAGGGTTCTTTAAGTCTAGGTGTTTCTACTGGAGAAACTCAGCATATCTGGAGTGTGAGTGTGAGTGTATGTGAGCATGCACATGCCCATGTGTCAGGCTGTATACATACTTGTGGGTGCGTGTGTGTACACACACGTGTGTGTGGTATGCATGCATAGAGTGTGTGTGTAAGTGTGTGTCTTCAGAAATACAGGTGTGGCTCTGTTTCTTCTTTTTGTAGTGAGTACACTCTCCCCTGACGTTTCTCTTTCTCTTTTTCCTTCAAAAGGAAGACATTGGAAGCGCGTCCCACTTGTTGTTCAGGATGGGAAGACTATTGTTCCCTCGTGCCTAGCAGAGCAGGGGGGCCCTTTCTACCTCTGACAGCCCACTTGCTCTTCCACTCTGATGACAGAGGCCTCTGCAGGATCCTGGTGATGACGTTCGGGTCGTCTCCGGCAGACGTGGGGGAAATCAACGTGGTACTTACGTGGGCTCCGCTCTGGTGACTCCATGGAGCCATGTGGCCCTTCAAGGACTGGAAAGAAGATGAACATGGTGGGGGGGGGGGCGTGAGTCTGACAAATGGCATGGGAACAGCTGGATAACCATCTGAGAAAATCTTCAACTGTATTCCTATATCATTCTTTATACCGGAATCCATTCCAAACGGCTCAAAGACTTCAACATAAAAACTACAATCCTAACAATTCTACAAGAAAATGTAGGTGGATGTATTCATGATCAGAGGCTAGGCAAGGCCTTGGTGAACAGAGCACAGAAGTCAGCCACTCTGAAGGAGGGTTAATATAGGCCCCAACTCCTGTGGGCAAAATACCGATAAACAGTAAAAACATCAAACTGAAAAAAGGCATTTGCCACACAAAGGCCTATGTTCCTTAATTTGCAGAGGGATCGTATAGATCAATAAAAGAGGTGAACAATCCTATGGGAAGACTGGCAAAGGATGTCAATGGGCTATTCCCAGAAAAACAAGTGGCCCCAAATCCTGCAAAGATTCTAATTCTCGCCTATAACTAAATACAATCTAAACAACCAGGTGACTCTTTATTTTTTTTTTTAAAGATTTTATTTATTTATTTGACAGAGAGAGAGTGAGAGAGGGAACACAAGCAGGGGGAGTGGGAGAGGGAGAAGCAGGCTCCCCGCTGAGCAGGGAGCCTGGGGTGGGGCTCGATCCCAGGACCCTGGGACCATGACCTGAGCCAGCCGAGAAGGCAGACACTTAACGACTGAGCCGCCCAGGCGCCCCCCAGGTGCCTCTTTAAACACCACATTGTTGGAAACTAAAGGGTTGATGGTATCTGCTGTTGATGAGGACTTCGGGAAACAGCTGCTTTCATAAACTGATGGTTAGAGTACAAATTTGTAGGGATTTTCTAGGACAATTTGGCAATATAGGTAAAGCAAAAACTTAAATACACATGCCCTTTGACCTACCAAGTACCCAGGTCTGAATTTGCCCTACGCATAGATTTGCCTGGAAGTTGCCAAGATAAACGAACAGGGTACTCCTTACAGCTTTGTTTGAGTGGTGATAAAACTGGAAACAACCAAAATTTCATTAAATAAATTAGGTCACATCCATAAAACGGGATTTACACAACTAAGAGAACAAAGCAATCCATGTGTGTCCCTATGAAAAGACCTTTAATAGATCTTTGGGTAGGTTCAAAAGGAACAGGTTAGTGCATTGTGCATAGTATGGTCCCTTCTAAGTAAAAATGATATAAATATGTAAAAATTTTGGTATTGTGTACACTTTTTGCTGGAGGGACACACAAGAGATATGGATAGTTATTGGGCGGTCAGAGAGAGGGCACTTTTATTTTCTTTCCATTTTATGCCTTTCTGTGTTGTTGACTTTTTTTTTTTTTTTTAAGGAGGGGGCAGAGGGAGACAGAGGGACTCTTAAGCGGGCTCCACGTCCAGTGCGGAGCCCGACAAGGGGCTTTATCTCAGGACTCTGAGATCATGACCTGAGACAAAATCAAGAGTTGGACACTTAACTGACTGAGCCACCCAGGCACCCCTGTTGTTGACTTTTTAAACAATGTGTACATATGAATTTTATTTTTAAGAGATCAATAAAAGGCTGTTTTGTGCCCTCGAGGGGGGCTTACCTCTCATATTTATAATCTTAATTTATATAGTGCTTACCATGGAAGCAAATGCCTCCTGTATTTCTATGTTCATGTCCACTCCTGGGGTTGTAAATAAGTTGTTCTGTGTATAAAAAAACAAGCCTGGGGGCGCGGGTGGCTCAGTCATTAAGCGTCTGCCTTTGGCTCAGGTCATGATCCCAGGGTCCTGGGATTGAGCCCGGCATCAGGCTCCCTGCTCCGCGGGAAGCCTGCTTCTCCCTCTCCCACTCCCCCTGATTGTGTTCCCTCTCTCACTGTGTCTCTCTCTGTCAAATAAATAAATAAAATCTTTAAAAAAAAAGCCTGTTTTTGATCTTTGAAAAGAAAAAAAAAAGAAAAAAGAAGAGGCTATCTGGGCAGTGGATTTATGGAATTAAAAAATATGTTTCCATATATAAATTGAGAAATATTATTAAAATAGGATTAAAATATATGACACACACAAAATAACAGATCCCAATTCAAACGTTAATATTCTTCTCCACTTAAATTTTTGGTCTTCACCCCACAGGTTATGGAATGTGGAAAAATTTCCTTGGTTCACAATACACTTCTAACTCCTTCTCTCAGAAGAAGAAAGAGATAAGCCTGGTTTTGTGATATTATTTTCACCTCTCTTTTTTTTTCACATGACTAACAACATGTGAACATGGATTTTCTAACCAAACTGACATGATGTTGTTTCTAAGCCCTGCTGAGGAGGGCTGGTTTTCTGGCGTGGAGATCTTGCCAGGGGTGACATCCGACCGTAGATATTGGACCAAATGCAGAGACTTGTGGACAAACACAGGTGGCTTGAACTGGGGAGAAGGGAACCCCTCCAGCCGGATTTTCTGGATTCTACTCAATAAAGCCAGAGTGGCTCCAGAGCCCCCCTTCCCCTGTCTCCTGCCCACACAAACTCCTGAGACTTCTGAGATGGCCCATTGTGGTTGAGTAGATGTAGAGGTGCTTGTGGGAAGACAGCTGGGCTAGGAGTTGCAAGTCCCAGCTCTGAGCATGACCAGGTGCTCAGAGGGCTAAGCTAGGAAGCGCCGGCATTATTGGCCGCACACCCTTGTGCTCTAGCCACATGACAATAGCTGTTCATTGGGCATCTGCCCAGTGCCAGGTGCTGTGCTGGTGTTGGGCATACACAGGTGCCCACATCAGGTACCAGATGCAGCCAGTGAGGCATCTCAGTGTGAACTGGAGCTCTCTGGAGAGGACCTCCACTTGCCTTAAGTTTGGGGAGATTCTCCCTCAGTCCTGGAAGAGAGTATTTGTTGGTAGGTTTGACCTTCTTTGGTCTAGCCACCATGATGGGGAGGACTCCTCGGGAGGTCCAATCTCAGGATGAAAGATGAGAAAGTGGCCTTAGTGAGCAAATAATACCCAGAGGGTAATATTTCAGTGGCTTAAGAGCAGGGCTGATTTCCTCACTGATACATTTTCTTTACAATGAAGTCGCTAATGGAAGCTATCAGGATATGTATCTTCCCCATCCCCACCTCCCAAAAAGCTCTCTTTGTTTTGAGAGAGAAAAAGGGCAACGCATAAACATTTTAAAGGTATTTTGATTGACTTGAGGGTCCCCCAGAATGTTTGTCAGTGACGAAGGGGATTCTAATGGAGTTCTAGCGCTACCTAGTGGTGGCTGGAGAGAGATTGAGAGGGAGGGATGAGGAGGGGAGAGATGGGGACGCAGGGTCACTGCTCACTTTGTTGAGAGAACACGTCCCACTGGCTACCCTCAATGGGCAGAGAGGCACCCCTGAAGGGTCTTTGGGTGAAGGTCGGAACAAGTGAGCACCTCTGGCACCTCTCTTGGAAAATGTGGATAGGAAGGAGATGTCACACCGCCAGCCATGGTGGAGAGAGGTCTGTTTCCCATTCCTGGTCTAGGGGTCAAGGGCATTTGAAGTGACTGAAGGCTATTGGCTTATTGGACATGTGCCTCCTGACTCCTATTTGTCTTTCAACTTTTGCCAGGGAGGAATTTTAAATTTTTATGTAGTCATATTTATCATATTTTTCCTTTATGATTCTCTAGTCTTTGTAATATTCTTTTTTTTTAAAGATTTTATTTATTTATTTGATGGAGAGAGAGAGAGAGACAGTGAGAGAGGGAACACAAGCAGGGGAGGGGCAGAGGGAGAAGCAGACTCTCACTGAGCAGGGAGCCCAATGTGGGGCTCGGAGCTCCATCCCAGGATGCTGGGATCATGACCTGAGCCAAAGGCAGACACTTAACGACTGAGCCACCCAGGCGCCCCTAGTCTTTGTAACATTCTTATAAAAGGCTTTCCTGACAAGTGAAGGTCACTTATTTTATTTTTATATATATTTTTAAATAGGCTTCATATGGGCAGTGCAGAGCACAATGAGGAGCTTGAACTCAGGACCCTGAGATCAAGACCTGAGCTGAGATCCAGAGTCAGACGCTCAAGTGACTGAACCACCCAGGCCTCATAGATGTTTTAAATGACCCTTACTTGGGGCACCTGGGTGGTTAGTTGGTTAAGTGTCTGACTCCGGATCTCACCTCAGGTCTTGATCTCAGGGTCGTGAGTTCAAGCCCCGAGTTAGGCTCTTCACTGCCAGTGCGGAAAAAGTAAACATCTATGAGAGCAAAAGGATGCTGGGGTATTACCACCATTTTGATAATTAAAAATGTTTTTCAGTTTAGTTATTTTCAATCTATTTTGTGTTCATTAGTGGTCGTGTGCTCCCTGGCTAACTTCCAGAGAGCTGAGCCAAAGCACCTGGGTGTCTTTAGGGTCTCTTGGAAGTTTTCAGGCTCAGGAACTCAGTGAGGGTACCTCCTCTGCAACAGTGTCTTCCTTAGGCTAGGCACTTGGAGGAATCCCATTGTAGGGCAGGCACAATATCGCAGAGATTTGGATTCAGACCACTGGAGGGCTGTACCTCAATGTTTCTTTTATCAGCTCCTAGCCAAGTGTCTCAGCTTCCCTAAGCCTTGAGATTTTCATTTGTAAAATGGGGACAATGAAAATAAAATAATAATAATAATAATAATAATAATAATAATAATAATGATAGTACCTACCTCACAGGGTTGTTACCAGGTTTAAATGAATTAATATAGATGAATTGCTTAGACTAAGGCCTGGTCCATATGACTGAGTGCTCCATAAACATCACCGGCCACTATTACTGAGCCAGTAGCTCTGGGATGGGTCAAGAGGGATACTGGACTCCTTTGAAGTCACGAGACAAGTTTCCTAGAGAGAGATACTTATGCTCCTCTTTCTGGTAGTAGGGATTTTCCTTTCTGCGTGTAGCAGGGACCTCCACTCTCCTTTTATTTTTTTTATTTAAAAAAATTTTTATTTTTTATTTATTTACTTGAGAGAGAGAGCACAGAGGTAGAGGGAGAAGCAGGTTCCATGCTGAGCAGGAGCCCTGACGCGGAACTCGATCCCAGGATTCTGGGATCATGACTTGAGCCAAAGGCAGACACTTGACTAAGCCACCCAAGTGCCCCTTCACTGTCCTTTTAGATGCAACCTTGGGAGTGCTTGGCCTCAACCCTGGATTTTATACATGGGCATGCTAGGCTCAGTACTTAGACCTACAGGTTTTCTTTCTTTTTTTTTTTTAAGATTTTATTTATTTATTTGAGAGGAAGAGAATGAGAGATAGAGAGCATGAGAGGGAAGAGGGTCAAAGGGAGAAGCAGACTCCCTGCGGAGCAGGGAGCCCGATGCGGGACTCGATCCTGGGACTCCAGGATCATGACCTGAGCTGAAGGCAGTCACTTAACCAACTGAGCCACCCAGGCACCCAGACCTACAGTTTTTCTAAGGGTCTGCTTAAGACTGGAAAAAAAATGATTGGCTCCCAATTATGATGGAAAAATTTCAAAATCAAAATTAATAAATATTTACTTATTTGACTACAGAGTAATGTTGTATCAACTTCATTAATCATTACATGAGTACTCATAGAGATTTCATTATGTTTAAAGACAATTGTAGGTTTTTCTCACTTGGCAAGAAATCCAACACATGCATGATTGCTTAGAAATAAAACCAATTGTAAATTCAATGAGTTCCTTGTAGTCCAATGATTCCAAAAGTCAAATTTATAAAAATCCTTTCAAAATGTTTAAGGCAGGAAAATTATGTTTAATGTGGGATGTAGTATATTTTAGTGTGTTTGACCTGATACAGTTGAGCTCCGAGAATAAGAGTTTGGGGGTTTATGAAGATCTTACAATTGGTCATGGGCCTAGGGGCTACCTCCCAGGGGGCAGGTCTGTGTGTGGAGCAGAGGAAAGGGTGAGGTTCCCCCTCCCTACAGAGCCACCTCCTGTCCCATCTTCCAATGTGGCTAGCCCCACTTGGGTGGCAGCCTGCACTTGCTTGGATAACCAGCTTTCCCTGGGAGAGCCTGCAGGCATTTTTTAAACATCATCCTCTCAACTAGAACACATATCCATATGGAACAGTTTCCCAAAGTGGGGTCAATTAATGACCTGCACCAGATTTTATTAAACCTTAATCTCTTGGGATGAGACCTGGGAATCTGCATTTTATCAATCATATCCCCCTTCCCTGCCCTCCCCCCCGAGCTGTGTATGATTTTGATGTATGCTAAGTTTGAGAATCATTAGTCTAGTGTGTGTGCACCACAGGAGGAGGGCAAGATGATCCTTCTAAAAAATAGACTTTATTTTTTAGAGCAGCTTTAGGTTCACAGTAAAATTGAGTGGAAAATACAAAGATTTCCCATATACCCACACATATGCATAGCCTCTCTCATTATCAATATCCCCCCACCAATGTGGTACATTTGTTATAATCAATGAACCTACATTGACATAGTATCACCCAGAGTCCATAGTTCATATTAAGGTTCACTATTGGTGTTGTACATTCTATGCGGTTTGGACAAATGTGTAATGGCATGTATCCACCATTATGTTATCATACAGAATAGTTTCATGGTTCCAAGAATCCTCTGTGCTCTGCCTATTCATCCTTCCCTCTGCACAATCTTTGGCAACCACTGATCTTTTTATGGTCTTCATAGTTTTACCTTTTCCAGACTTTCATATAGATAGAATCATATAGTAAGTAGCCTTTTCATTATATTTTTTCATCTAGTAATACATATTTAAGTTTCCTCCATGTCTTTTCATGGCTTGATAGCTCTTTTCTTTTTAGCACCAAATAACATTCCATTGTCTGGATGTACCACCATTTGTTTATCCATTCACCTGCACAAGGACATCTTGGTTGCTTCCAAGTTTTGTCATTATGAATAAAGCTGCTATAAACATCCTTGTGCAGGTTTTGTGTGGACATAAGTTTTCCACTCCTTTGGGTAAATATCAAGGACTGTAATTGCTGGGTTGTATAGTAAGGGAATGTTTTCTTATAAAAATCACCAAATTGTCTTCCAGAGTGTCTGTACCATTTTGTACTCCCACCAGCAATGAATGAGCATTTCTATTGCTCCATATCCTCACCAGCATTTGGTGTTGTCAGTGTTCTGGATTTTGACCATTCTAGTAAGTGTGTGTGGTATCTCTTTGTTGTTTAGATTTGCACTTCCCTGATGACATAATATGTGGAGCATCTTTTCATATGTTTATTTGACATCATATATCCTCTTTGGCGAAGGGTCTATTAGGTCTTTGGCTCATTTGTAAAACCAGGTTGTTTTCTTATTGTTCAGTTTTGAGAGTTCTTTATATATTTTGGGTAATAGTCTTTTGTCAGATATGTCTTTTGCAAATATTTTCTCCCAGTCTCTTTGGTTTGTCTTTTATTCTCTTGACAGCGTCTTTTGCAAAACAGAAAAATTTAATTTTAATGAAGCCTAGCTTATGAATTCTTTCTTTCATGGCTCATGCCCTTGGCGTTGTATTTGACAAGTCATCACCAAACCCAAGTCCATCTAGATCTTCTCCTTTATTATCTTTTAGGAGTTTTGTAGTTTTGCATTTTTCATTTAGGCCTGTGATCCATTTTGAGTTAGTTTTTGTGAAGGGTGTAAAGTCTGGATTCTTTTTTTTTTTCCTTGCATGTGGCTGTTCAGTTGTTCACGTGTCATTTGTTGAAAAGCCTACCTCTGCTCCATTGTATTGCCTTTGCTCTTTGTCAAAGGTCAGTTGACTGTATCTGTGTGAGTTTATTTCTGGGCTCTCCATTCTGTTGCATTGCTCCATTTGTTTATTCTTTCACCAACACCACACTGTCGTGATTACTGTAGCTTTATAGTAAATCTTGAAGTTGGGTAACGTCAGTCCTTCAACTTTGTTCTTCAATATTGTGTTGGCCATTCCAGGTCTTTTGCCTCTTCATACACACTTTAGAATCAGTTTGTTGACACCCACAAAATAACTTGCTGGAATTTTTATTGGGATGCATTGAATCTATAGATCAAATCGGGAAGAACTGCTATCTTGACGATATTGAGACCTACTGTGTGTTCGGCCCTAACCTTCGCCCTGGGAGGTAGGAAGTTGGAATACACAGAAGCACAGGAGAGGCTCCCTCCATGGTGCTGACGAGGAAACTGCACCTCACACAGTGCCAGGCATACAGGTAGTGCTCAGTAAATGGTCACTGGGGCAACAAGAGATGCTGAATTCCAAAGCGCCTGGGCCGTATGGTGCCCATGCCATGCTAAGATGGGTAGCACAGACTCCCATCCCTCCAAGGGAGGACCTGGCCTCAGGGAAAACTTTGCGAGAAAGGCACTGTTGAGAAGGGAACAGGCCAGGTGGACTGGTCCGAGCAAGTCTCTTGATGGGGCAGCTGTGCTGCTAGGGGAATTTGCTGATTTATTTATTTATTCATTCACTGAACAAATATTTATTGGGTATCCATTATGTATCAGGCACTAAGAGATCTCCCCCTCTAACATGTCCAGCCACCTCCTGCCATTCAGACAGGACAACCCTGCATAGATTTTCTGATGGCCTGATAATTATGGACTGGGCCTTGAGGGATGGCGGGAGGTCCTGTCTCCTAGCCTTGGGATGGTTGTGGCTTTTTCCTATTTTAAGGTTAGTTTCTTGACAGGGAGGAAGGTATCATGGTATGGACTAGGGTGGTCTCAAGTTGCAGGGAGCCCATCGTGGCCTAGATGAACCCCAGCTTGCCTTCCTGGTGGGGCCCCTCCCTGGGGCTGGTCCTGGGCTCAGCATCCAGGTGCTCAGGGAAGGAATTCGTTATTCTGTCAAATACTTTATTATTTATCAACGTGGAGACGCTTCAAGACTTGAACTGATCTGGGAGCTGGGAAGAGGGAGGGGAACCAGCAGGAGGAGACAGGCAAGGAACAAAAAGAGAAGAGAGATGGCCAGGAGAGGAAGTGACAAGAAGCAAAGAAGGGTGTGGAGAAGGGGCCAAAGACAAAGGGAGGGAGGGAGGGAAAGAGGGAGAGACAGAGACAGAGGGAGAAAGGAGTCAGCCTTAAGGGAGAGAAACAAGACAGAGGGAAGGGGAAAGAGGGGGCTAGAGCTGCTGTTGAAGGAGCCCCAGTTCTGCCGGACATCCCTGCTTGGGCTCCTCCCTCTCCTGCATGCTGGTGGGAGCACTCACAGCACCCACACATGCATGCACAAGGACACACGTGTACATCCATGCAAACACATATGCACCAACACCCATCCCCCTGGGCACCGCCTTCAGAATCTCCACCACTGGAGAGGCGGGGTTGCCACGGCGACAGGTACTGGAGCCCCACCTCATGGGTATTAATAGCTTCCATTGAAGTCACCAAAACAGTGATTTCATCCAACCTTGTCTCCCTGGCAGCTTCCTTCTCCCTCCTCCCTTCCAGGATGGGGCTAGACAGGACCCTTGGGGCCACACAGGCCATTTCCCTGCCTCCTGGCAGCTGCCTTGGTAAAGAATGTCCTGGAAGCCTCAGGGATTCTGCCCCAATGTCCAGTGGGAAGGGGACTGCTGGAGTTCTTTGATTCTTTGAGCTGAGTCTAACCATAGCCCCTGCCAGAAAAGGGTTTCTGAGACACAGGAGCCCTCTGAGGGCTCACTCTCAGCTTCTCGGGGTCCCATGCGGTCACGCCTGCCTTCTCTAGGTCTCTGCCTGGCTAGACACTTGCATCCAGCTGACACTTGACCGTGGCCTCCCTTCCCACAGTATAGAGCTCCCTGGAAGGGCTAGGGCCAGGCCAGGGAGGGGGCGTGGGGTGAAACATTTCAGAGGCACTCACTTGTGACCCCGCGAGAGCCCGGGCCCCCCTGCGTTTTACACCAGGGATGCCTCACTTGCCTCACCCTCTCCTGGCTCTGCTGATGCTCCCATTATCTCCTCAACCCTCTTGGGGCAGCGGAGGTTTCTTTTCTGCCCTCAGTTCCCCGCCTGGGTCGCCAGTTCCTCTCGCCTTCCTGTGGGACTCCCTGGGATCGGGCTGCAGAGCCTGTAGCTGCCTCTGGACTCCCCTGACAGGCACCAGTCTCTGGCCCTCACTTCCTCTTCCCTTTGACCTTCTCTAACTCTCCCCTGCTTTGCCCACAGTCCCAGCTTTAGGCTACGTGGGGCCAGTGACATCCCTGCTGTCTTCTCCCTTTGGGGCCTCCATCCCCCCACCCCCATCCCCTGGCCCATGCACCAGCTCCTCCTCCCTGGGGAAGGGAGGGGTGGGACCCCGGGGCAGGCCCGAGCCTCCCCTCAGCCACCCTCTGCACGTCCTACCGAGAGCCCTGCACTTCACTCACACTCCAGGGGAATTAGTCTGGTCTAGACAGAGCCTTCAGATTTATTCTGAGGCCAGCAGCAGTTCACAGTTGACCTCACTGCAGCAGACTTCAGGGTATATGTGTATGTGTGAGTCTGCGTACGCTTGTGTAGAAGTGAATGTGTGAGAGTGCAGAGGTGTGTGTGCAAATGTGTGAGTGTGCTGCCATTCAGAGCCCATGGATTTCTGATGCATGAGTCATGGTTTGGGAGCGAGCCTCGAGAAGATATGCCCATAAATAAGACAGCACCCCTGACCTCCATGTCCATTCTGCAGCTGACTGGGCGCGTGATCTTGGGCATCTAAGAGGCTGGAGGCAGGGGTGGGGGCTGTCTTTCCCTCCAAACCCCACAGCGCAGCTGTCATGGATATTTCTAACTTGCCTGGAGTCCCAGACATTTATGGATGTGATGCCTGCAATGGGTAGGGGTCAGGGGGCAGGGGAGGGACATAAAGAGCTTCACTCCCAGGGATCTTAGTGGAGTTCTGCTGGCAGGCAGGCAGATTCATCCATTCCACAAGTATTTTTTGATAGTCTGTCACGTGCCGGGCACTCTCCTATGGGCTGGGGACATCATGGTGAATAGAGGTGACCTGTCCTCTTGCCTCACAGAGCTTATGTCCTAGTGGGGGAGGCAGAACATAAATAAGGCGGAAAGGCTACTTTCACCGTAATCCCTCCTCCCCCCAAAAAACCAATAATGGTATGGGAAGTGGCCGAGGTGGTGGGGGTTCTTTAGTTGGGGTGGGCAGGGAAGGTCAGGTGGTGACACGTGAACTGTGCCTGAATAATGAGGAGCCATCACATGGAGACCTGAGGGAAGAACCTTCCATAAGAGGTTGGATGAGATGCTTGTTGTCAGCTCACACCCTCACTGGATTCTGGATCAAAGTTGCTGAAGTCAGTCAGAGAACTAGAGGTGACCTAGAGGAGCAGGAAGGCAGATTCTCTCTCCGGGGGGACCATGGTTCATCTTCCACCCCAACAGACAGGGAGAAGGAGATATCCTACGTCCAGGTAGAAGGGGAATGGCTCCCTTACCCAGCTGGAGGATAAAAGAGTCATGTGAATAGATAACTTGCTGAAGCCCCTTCCTCTAGGAAGCCTTCTTTGATTGCTAAGGGCCACAGAGGCTTGGCTCACCCCACCTCTTACAGCTGACAGAACCACTCAGTTCAGAGTTGGTGGTTCTCTCACGGTTTGACCCTGAGAGCTGTTCCCCCAGCTTGGCCAGGAACCCAGTCTCCTCGGTCCTCTCTGTATTCACCCAAAGGCTCCCAATGCGATGTGTGCAGTGACTGGATAGCTGGGGCTTCTTGTCCTGAGCCCTTGCCCCAGCGCACCCTCAGATGTAACTGAGGGCCAACGGTCAAGTGCTTTGGTTTCTAATCTCACCCCACTCATGAGTGAATCAACCATTCACCCATCAAATTTTTTTTCCTTGAGCTTTTACTGTGTTCCAGGCCCTGTACCTGGAGCCAAGGGGACTGTAAAGTAGAGCTAACTCGCCCTGCGCCCGGCACCCAGGGAGCTCAAAGTTCTTGCTGTTTCTCTGTTTTCAACCCCGAGCTCCACTATCCATGAGAGGAATGAGCCCAACTCCCGGAGCCCCGGTATCTGCCTGGCCTCTTCCCCTGACCTGGGCCAGGCCCCCAGAGCCGCGGAGAACTTGTGGCAGCGGGAACGCGGCGCGCCCCTGGGCCACATCTGGCTGATTGGTCGCGCGCGTGTCACTAAGACGCTCATTCAACGGCGCAGCTGTCACCATAACAACCGGAGCGAGGGAATCCTGGCGACGGCTGCGGGCAGGGGGCGGGGGCGGCGGCCGCTGGAGGAAGCCGGCGGGGGCGCCCAGCACGCCCCGCGCTCCACAGAGCCCCGCTCCATGCGGACCCGCCGGCGGGAGGGCGCCACGCACGTCGCCGCAGCGGCCGTCCCCGCGGGCGGGGACCGAGCCCGCCGCCGAGCCGCCCGGCGCTCGCGCCGGGAGCCCTGACTCTATGGCCCGGGGGGAGCGCGCCGGAGCCTCCGCGCCGCCCATCACCAGCGGGAACCCGAGCGCCAGCCCGAGGAAGAGGGGAGCCCCGGGCGCCGCCGGCCCCGGCCCAGGGGCCCGCCCGCGGCCCCCGCCCCGGGGAATGGCAGGCAGGTAGCCGGCTCGCGCGAGGACTGCCGCGGCGGGCAGGCCCTGCCGAGGACGGCGCGGCCCCGAGAGAAGGAGGAGAGCGGCGGCCCGCCCGCCCCCGGCCGCAGCCCCGGCACGGCCCTCCCCCGGCGGCGCGCGCTCGCGCGCGCACCCATCCGCACACCGTACCTCCGCTCCTGCCCAGCCTCTCCTGCCCCCCGCGAGTGCCGAACCCCCTGGGGCCGGATGCCATGGGTAACAACTTCTCCAGTATCCCCTCTCTGCCCCGAGGAAACCCGAGCCGGGCGCCGCGGGGCCATCCCCAAACCCTCAAAGGTAAGGAAGGCTCCGCCGGGCCGGGCGCAGCCGGAGGACTGGGACGCAGGTGGAGGGGCAGGGAGATGTTGGACAGGTGTAGTTGGGGAGGACGGGCAGGTGCCACCTGTTGTGCGTATTTGGAGACTCGAGGTGCGCATCTGGCCCTAGAGGTGGGCCAGGGGTGGGGGGGGGCTGCTGGTGGTGATGTTGGAAACCGGGAGGATGGCGTTCCGTGGGGTCTGCGCAGTTTTCTCTGCCAGCACTGGGAACGTCACTGGAGTTAACTCAGGCCATGATGCTAGGCTAGCGTGCAGGCGTTGGGAAGGGCATTTGCCCAGTGGGTAGGGGAGTGTGGCAGGATGCTCAGGCTGGCCAGCTGTGCTTTTCAAGGGAGGCATCTCAGTCTCCTTTTTCATCTGCCCAGGGCTGGAGAGGTCACGCTGGAAGCACTAGTTGCATTTCCAAATGGACGGTCTTAAAGATCCAGGACTGACTTACAGCAGCCTGGAAGAAGGGGCCAAAGCTGATGGCCTCTGGAGTCCTCTGCAGCTGTTGACTTTTTGCATCCACAGACTCAGCTTGTTTTCCGGTTCCTCCAAAGGCCAGATGTGCAGCTGGAACCTTAGAAAGGAAAGGCTGGGAGCCTTGAAAGAGAGGAACATTTACCAGGAATGTCTTTGCTGTCTAAATCCCCAGACCTACCCAGCACCCGCAGGGAGGCCCTAGGCCCTGTCCTCAGCCCTGAGGCTTCCAGTGCTGTCTCTGACCTTTGCAAGACCCAACTGGGTCCTCCCAGGCCCTCAGACCCCACTGATACCCTTCAGGAAGCTGCTTTTCTATCACCCTTGGAACCAGCTAGCACTTGTCCTGGGCATTCTGATGACTAAGAGCTAGGAAGGGAAGCCCCTGGTCTTCCACAAAGAACCACCCACTTCTTCAGTCCCTTGGGTTGTGAGAAGGATAATAGTCATACCCCTTGACAAAGTGTTAAAGTTTACAAAGAACTTTCACAAACACCTGTTCATGTGAGGGAGGAAACTGCTCTGGGTAGTCAGCAAAACTAATCGAACCCATTTTACAGTGGAGGAGAACCAATGCTTGTTTTATGTTCCTGAAGCCAGCGAGAGGCAGAGCGAGGCTGCAGAGCTGTATCTTCTGACTTGGAATTCTGTCCTCTCTTTCGCTGGACACTTAACTGTCCAGACTGGGAGAGAGGAGAGACAGGACCACTGTTCAGCGTTCTAACTCCAAACCTTTCAGAACTTCCACTCTCACTCGGTTTGGGAAAATCAGTGGGTTTGTTGTGTCTTTCTGGAAATTAATATGGTGGTACATGTCAGTCTTTTTTGTAAAATAACACATTCATTGGCCTTGTGATTCTCCTTAGAGGAACTGATCCCGGCAAAATGGAGATCCAGGCAAATATTTATGCATCAGGTGAAGATGTTCACGGCAGTGTTATTTATACTCGGAAAACAACCTAAATGCCCTGTAATCATGGTATATCCTCTGGGTGGAGTATTATGCAATCTTTAAAATTGTATTTTTGAAGAATATTTGGTGACTTGGGAAAATGCTCAGTGCAGCATAATGACAGTTGAAAAAAGCAAGATACAAAGTTGTATAGGCTGTGAGAGCCCAATTTTGTTTAAAAAAATATGAATGCAAAAAAAAAAATCAAACCTTGGAAAGTTTCCAAAATGGTAACAATGGTTTCCCTCTGGGAAATGGGATCATGTAAGATTTTTTCTTTTCTTTTTTATACTTCACTCTTTTTAAGAAATTTCTACAATAAGCAAGTATTTTTTTATCATCAGAAATAAGCTGTAAGTATTAACATGGATAAAGACTATTTCTGAGTATTGGAAACAGATTCCTAATGATGGAGGAACCTGTGGACATCCTCCTGTTCAATGTCCTCTCTCACAAGTGAGAAGAATGAAGGGAAGGGGGAGTGATTTGCCCAGTTACTCAGTGCATCAGATGGTGAAGTTGGGCTGAACCCTTCAAGGATAGGGCAGCTGGACCAGTGATTTGACTTGGGGTTTAATTGCTCACAAACTGCCCCAAGAAGGCTGGCCTGCTCCATCCTTGACCCTAGGGAAGCCCAGAGAAGGCTTTGGTAATTGTACCCCTTTTTACCTAAAATGTGGAATTGTGGGGATGTGAGGTCTCCGTGGCTAGGGTCTTCAGCAAGGGAGGGAAGGGGCAGGAGAGGGTCTGGGATCCTCCTACCTCCCTGCCCCCACCCCAGCTTCCTCCTCTGCCTGACTCCCCACCTATGTGGCCTGGGAAACCTCCCTTATGCTGCCTCCCTGGTTTACAGGGATCAGTTTCTTCTTCTAGGGGACTAAATTGTGGTGAAATTCTCCCCCTAACTGTCTCCCT
Source organism: Callorhinus ursinus (assembly GCF_003265705.2). Classification (NCBI taxonomy): domain Eukaryota; kingdom Metazoa; phylum Chordata; class Mammalia; order Carnivora; family Otariidae; genus Callorhinus; species Callorhinus ursinus. The sequence goes on along the minus strand of NW_027397082.1, from coordinate 17,151,630 downwards.
CCCTCTGCCCATCTCCCTTCAGGCTTGACTTACCAGAATCCACTCTCTTTTCCCTTCCCACACACCTACAGGAGGTGGCCGTGAGAATTTTGATTCTGCTCCTTCCAAGCCTGAAATGAAGGATTAGAGTGTGCCCATGACGGCCATCTATGGGTGCCCTCTGTCCCTTGCCCAGGTTCCACTGATCCTGACTTCTCCCCACCCTAATAAAGCCATCAGCTTTATTCTGTGATTGTTTTAGTGTCCATTCCAAATTCCCTTCTAACTGTATCAGCATTGACCTAGTAGTCTTCTCTGATATATCACTGGTCACCCAGAATTCCATTCCAATTCTATTGGTGTTGACCTCGATCCTGGCTGTGATTCTAAGCCTGTCCACCCAGACTTCTGCGCAGATTGCTTATGTACTCACCCTGAATCCAGCTCTAATTCATATCAGTATCTATCTTAGAAATTTGCTGGGGGTGAGGAACTCTCGATTTTTTTCTCTCCTTCTATAATTGCAATCTCTATTGATTCCTTACCATTTTAATTAAAACAACTGGAAGGGGTCTGGCATAATAGGGACCCTGGGACACACTGGAGAGCTAAGATTGGTCTGGCTGTCAGTCCGACATAAAATGAAGCCCGTCTATCACCTCTCAGGTGGTAGACTTTGGTGTTCTCCTTGGAGACACACTGACTTCATTGTTGGTGATTCCCACTGCGGTCTGAACAGTGTTGGTCTAGGAGTATCCAGGAGAGAGATCCAAGGCATAGCTCTGGGCTTAGGACCAAGAGACAGTTACAAGGAGTTGCTATGTGCCTGGCCTAGAGGTGAGGGCTTCTGACATCCCTGTACATTCATAGGCTGAAGATCTATCTGAAAAGGCAAGGCAGGTTTGAGTTGGACATGGACGGAACTGCAGAAACTGGATAGGTGACAAGGGGTGCAGCAGGCGTGCTAGGGTATGGAGAAGAGGGTTGGGAAAGAGACGTACAGCAGGGGCTTGGAGGTGGGAATCAGTAGCTATGTGTCTATATTCTCAATGAGGGGCACAGAGTAACTGGGGCAAGGGGCTCATGCTTCATGGAGACAAATACAGAGAATAAAGAAATTCCTCCTTTCCTAGTTCTTTCTGAGTGCCTGCTTGCTTGGTGTATGTGTTGAGGGGAAGGTAACTAGGAAAACCCTGTGGAGGGCTATCAAGCCCCAGTGGTCACCTACAGATGAGGATTGGATGGGCCACCTCCCATCTTTTTTTTTTTTAAATTGTAGTGAAATTTACATGAAATCTACCATTGTAATATTTTATTTATTTTTTGTTTTATATATTTTAGAAAGAGAGTGAAGGAAAGAGAGTGGGGGAAGGGGCAGAGGGAGAGAATCTTTAAGCAGACTCCCTGCTGAGCACGGAGCCCAACGTGGGGCTCAGTCCCACGACCCATGAGATCACGACCTGAGCCAAAACCAAGAGTCGGACACTTAACTGGCTGAGCCACCCAGGTGCCCTCATTTTAGCATTTTAAAGCGTACAGTCCAGTGACATTTAGTACATTCGCAGTGTTGTACAACCACCACCTCTATCAAGTTCCAGAACATTTTCATCACCTCAAGGGGAAAGCCTGTACCCAGTAAGCAGTCACTCCCCATAACCTCCTCCCCTGAATCCTTCGCTAAGAATGCTGCCCAGAAACACTGACCTAGGAAGTGGTGGCACTGGGACTTCTACCCAGAACACCAGCGCCCACGGGGGAGAACACATTGGGGCTTTCTTTTCCCTGACCCTCCGGGATGGCATGTGCTCACTGCCAAGATACGCACATTGAGGGTCAGGCACTGGCTCTCAATCACAGAGGCCAAGATGGAGGCAAGAGCAAGAAGAGTGGGGGGAGGAGGGCAGGAGCTGGGCACTGCCCAGGAGATGGCAGGGATGCCTCTATCCTGGTGTGCCAGCTGCCTGGGCCTATTTCTTGTTGGTCTGTGACTCTCCCAAGGGCTAGAGGCTTAGGGGCTGCTTATCACTGAACGGGTTGCTTTGGCAACCCTGGGCAGGATGCAAGTGGTCTCCGTGGTAACGCCTGGGAAACCTGCCTATGGGGATGGAGGGAAATGGACTGGCCAGCGGTCAGGCAGGGTGGCGCAGGCCGAGCTGGGCTAGGCTGCTGAGATCAAAGGCCTTTGGGGAGGGTCAAGCTTATGGAATAGCCTGGGCTGCCTGTTGGCTATTCCCCAGCAAGCCAGAGTCCAGAGGCCCAGGGGAACTGGGGGCCTGCCTGACGACGCCAAAGGCACCAATGCCCCCGAAGTGGGAGGAGATGGGGGTGAGAGTGGGAAGGTGGGGAGAATATAGCTTCTGGATGACAGATCCAGCTACAGGGTTTATTAAAAGATGCTTATCAGAGGTCATTACCCAGATCCTGCTGTTTTGGGAAATGAGCAGGTGCTGACGCCTGTGGGGAGCTGGGCAGGGAGAAGAGGTCTGGGAGAGGAGAAGGAAATAGATAAGAGTCACTGGCAGGCAGGCGGGAGGCCTTGGTTTTCTCTCTGCTCTAGCTGCAACTGGGGGTAGGCCGGGCTCTGCACTGGGCTCTGGAACTGAGGTTCTCCTAGGGTGAGAGTTGGGGTTCCAGGAATGCTCTGATGGGAAGGGCTCATTCTGTTGTTTAACAAATGCATACTGAGCATTGACGATGGGCCAGACACTCTCGTAGGCATGAGAATACAGTGGTGTACAAAATAGTTGAGCGTTTGCTGCCACGGCTGCCATGAAGCTTCCCCTCCGGTGGAGAGACAGATGGGGAGAAAAATGACAAATGAACAAAAATACATCAGAATACAGAATACGATAATAAGTACTAACATGCTATGTGCTGGAGTCTGTACTAAGCTCTTTACACCTATTATCTCATTTATTTTTCTAAAAGATTTTATTTATTATTTTAAAGAGAGAGAGGGTGTGTGTGTATGTGAGTGGGTGGAGGGGCAGAGGGAGAGAGAGAATCCCAAGCCAACTCCGCGCTGAGCACAGAGCTGGATGCAGGGCCCGATCCCATGACCCTGAGATCATGACCTAAGCCAAAATCAAGAGTTAGACGCTCAGTCGACGCAGCCACCCAGGCGCCCCTTACCTCATGTAATTTTTAAAACAACCTTGTGAAGGAAGTATGATTATTAACCCCATTTATGGATGGATAAACTGAAGCTTAGAGGTTAAGCAACTTGCTCAAAGTCAAATGGCTGATATGAGGTGGAGCTGGGATTCTGGCCAAAATCTTTCTGATTTTGAAGCTACTGTTCTCTCTTTCTCTTTTTAATACAGGCATACTTAGGAGATATTGTGGATTGTGTTGCAGATCTCTGCAATAAAGTGAATATTTTAATAAAGTGAGTCAAATGAATTTTTTGGTTTCTTAGTGCATATGAAAGTTGTGTTTATGCTATACTGTAGTCTATTAAGTGTGCAGTAGCATTATGTCTAAAAAACAGTGTATGTACCTTAATTAAAAATATTTTATTGCTAAAAAAAGTGCTAACCATCACCAGAGCTTTCAGTGAGTTGTGTTCTTGCTGGTGGAGGGTCTTGCCTTGATGTTGATGACTGCTGACTGATCAGGGTGGTGGCTGCTGAAGGTTCAGGGTGATTGTGGCAGTTTCTTTCTTTTTCTTTTTAAGATTTTATTTATTTGAGAGAGACCGTGAGTTTGGGGAGGGAAGGAGGGAGAGAATTTTCAAGCAGACTCCTTGCTGAGCATGGAGCCCGACACAGGGCTCGATCCCACGACCTAGGAGATCATGACCTGAAACCAAGAGTCAGACGCTTAACCAACTGAGCCACCCAGGTGCCCCTGTGGCATTTTCTTAGAATAAGACAACAATGAAATTTGCTGCATCAATTGACTCTTCCTTTAACGAATGATTTCTCTGTAGCATGTGCTGTAGCATGTGGTGCTAATTTGATAGCACTTTACCCACAGGAGAACTTTTTTCAAAATTGGAGTCAATCCTCTCGAACCCTACTGCTGCTGCTTTATCCACCAAGTGTATGTAATATTCTAAATCCTTTGTTGTCCTTTCAACAATCTCCACAGCATCTTAAGAAACCACTTTGTTCATCCATAAGAAGCAGCTCCTCATCTGTTAAAAGTTTTATCACGAGATTGCAGCAATTCAGTCCCATCTTCAGGCTCCACTTCTTATTCTAGTTTTCTTGCTATTTCCATCCCATCTGCAGTTAGGTCCTCCACTGAAGTCTTGAACTTCTCAGAGGTATCCATGACGGTTGGCATCAACTTGTTCCAAACTCCTGTTAATGCTAACATTTTGACCTCTTTCCATCAATCATAAATATTCTTAATGGCATCTAGAATGGTGAATCCTTTCCAGAAGGTTTTCTATTGACTTTGCCCAGATTGATCAGAAGAATCACTATCCTTGGCAGCTACAGCCTTATGGAATGCATTTCTTAAATAATAAGACTTGAAAGTCAAAATGACTCCTTGCTCCATGAGCTGCAGAATGGAGGTTGTGTCAGCAGGCATGAAAACAACATTCATCTTGTTGTCCATCTCCATCAGAGCTCTTGGGTAACCAGGTGCATTGTCAACAAACAGTAATATTTTGAAAGGAATCTTTTTTTCTGAGCAGTAGTTCTCAACAGTGAACTTAAAATATTCAGTAAACCATGTAGTAAACAGATCTAGGTTTTGTTGCTCCATTTATAGCACACAGGCAGAATAGATTTAGCATGATTCTTGAGGGGCCTAGGATTTTCAGAATGGTCAATGGGCACTGGCTTCGGCTTAAAGCCTCTAGTTGCATTAGTCCCTAATAAGAGAGTCAGCCTGTCCTTTGGAGCTTTGAAACCAGGCACTGACTTCTCCTCTCTAGCTATAAAATTCCTAGATGGCATCTTCTCTAATAGAACGCTCTTTCGTCTACATGGAAAATCTGCTGTTGGGTGTAGCCACCTTCGAGGATGATCTTAGCTGGATCTTCTGGATGCCTTGCTGCGGCTTCTACAGCAGCACCTGCTGCTTCACCTTGCACGATTATGTTGTGGCGACGGCTTCTCTCTTCAACCCTCGTGAACCCACCTCTGCTAGCTTCAAGCTTTTCTTCCCCAGCTTCCTCACCTCCCTCAGCCTTCACAGCACTGAAGAGTCAGGGCCTTGCTCTGGTTGAGGCTTTGGCTTTAAGAACGTGTTGTGGTTGGTTTGATCGTCTGTTCAGACCACCAAAACTCCCTCCATATCTGCCGTCAGACTGTTTTGCTTTCGTATCATTCGTGTGCTCACGGGGGTAGCACTTGCAAGTTCCTTCAAGACCTTCTCTTTTGCACTCACAGCTTGGCTAACTGTTTGGCACAGGAGGTCTTGCTTTCCCTATCTCCCACTTTCCTCACTAAGCTTAATCACTGTTAGCTTTTGATTCAAGGTGAGAGGTGCAAGACTCTTCCTTGCACTTGAACACTTAGAGGCCAATGCGGGGTTGTCAACTGGCCAAATTTCCATATTGTTGTTGGTAGATCAGTCAGAACACATACAACATTTATCGGTTAAGTTTGCTGTCTCATAGGGGTGTGGTTGATGACACCCCCGAAAGGTAACCGATCACAGGTCACCATAATAAATATAATAATAATGCAAAAGTTTGAAATATTGCGAGAATTACCAAAATGTGACGCAGAGACACAAAATGATCAAATACTGTTGGAAAAGGGCACCGGTGGACTTGCTGGATGCAAGGTTGCCACAAATCTTCAATTTGTAAAAAAAAAACCCTCAGTATCTGCAAAGTGCAGTGAAGTGAAGCACCATAAAACGAGGTATGCCTGTAACCTCTTTCTTTAGAACAGTTTTAGATTTACAGGATTATTGCAAGATAATATGGGGAGTTTCCAGATACCCTGTATCTGGTTTCCCCATTATTAACATTTTAGTATGGAAAATTTGTGACAAATAATGAACCAATATCCATACACTGTTATTAACTAATGTCTGTACTTTATTCAGATTGCCTTCGTTTTCCCAATGTTCTTTTTCTGTACCAGGATCCCATCCAGGATATCACATCATATTTTTAGGTACCATCTTACATATTTAGTTGTCATGTTTTCTTAGGCTCCTAAGATAATTTCTCATGCTTTCTTTGTTTTTGGCGACCTTGACAGTTTTGAGGATTGCTGTTTAAGTATCTTATACACTGCCCCTTTCTTGGGATTTCTCTGATGTTCTTCTCATGATTAGATTGCTGTATAGGTTTTGGAGAGAGAGACCATAAAGGTGAAGTGCCATTTTCATCACATATCAACGATGTGTGCAATCAGCATGATTTATCCCCGGTGAAGTTGACCTTGATCACTTGGCTGAGGTAGTGCTTGTCTGATTGCTTCATTGTAAAGTTAAAGTTATACTTTTCTCCCCTTTTCTGTATTGCACTCTTTGGAAGAAAGTCCCCTTAGCACAGCCCTCACTTAAGGGGTGGGAGTTATACTTCATTCCCTGAGGCCCGAGCACTACTTTATTTCATTTTAATTTTTTAAAAAAGATCTTATTTATTTATTTGAAAGAGAGTGAGTGAGAAAGAGCACATGAGCACGGGGAGGGGGAGAAGCAGACTCCTCTGCTGAGCAGGGAGCCCGATGTGGGGCTGGATCCCAGGACTCTGGGATCATGACCTGAGCCAAAGGCAGACGCTTAACTGACTGAGCCACCCAGTGTTCCCCCCCAAGCACTACTTTAACTACTCTGTCACCTATTTCTTTAGTTTACCTGGTCAGTTATAACATCAGTTACATCTGGATAAGGGCTGTGAAAGAGAAGACTGTGGAGCCAGTGGGGGAGCTTGACGTGGTCCTGGGGTCTGGGAAGCTTTCTCTAGGGAAGTGATCTGAGGATGAGTAAGGCTTGGCTTTATGTTCTTAGAGGGGTGCTCCTGGCCTATTGGGTGTGGAACTGTTCATTTAGCACCCCTGTCCCCTGCCTGTTCAATGCCACTGGCCACCTTAAATGTCACTGTGACATAAAAAAAAAAAAAGCTCTCCCAAGGTTTTCTTTTCTTTTTTCTTTTAGTTCCAGTATAGTTAACATAGTGTTACATTAGTTCCAGGTGTACCATATAACGATTCAGCAATTCTAGAATTACTCAATGCTCATCAAGATAAGCGTACTCTTAATTCCCTTCACCTCTTCACCCATCCTTCCACCCACCTCCCCTCTGGTAACCATCTGTTCTCTCAAGTTAAGATCTCCTATATTTTTAAAAGCACCCCAAAGGGGGCAGTGCCACCCCTAATTGAGAGCTTTGAGCTGGGTGTGGAGAGCAGCAGTGAAGACTTCCTGGCAGGGGGCCTAGCATAAGCCCTTGTGCTTGAGGGCAGAGTTTAGAGTTGGCTCCTGCTAACTGTGGGGGCGATGAGCCCAGGCCCATGTCATCCTGACCCTCTGGGCCAAGGAACTTTCAGCAGAAAAATCATTAAAGGACCACTGCCTTGTCTCTCTTCCGTGGTCACAGAGGCTGTCTGTGCAGGGCTGGGGCAGCAGGAGGAGAGAGGGTCTTTCCTGGGCTGCAGGAAAGGTCGAGGGAAGTGTGTCTGCTGGCTTGTCTGTGTGGCTTTCTTTGCCTCGGGTGCCCCGGAATGCCAGCCTGGCTACCCCAGAGGCTGGGGAGGGGACAACGAAAAGGGAGAACGTCGCCAGGAGGAGGTGTTGTCTTACGATAAGGGTGGTGGCAGGTCCACATGCTCCTGGCTTTCACCTTCATCTTTCCCCTGTGGCTTGCCCTGGTTTCTCCCCAGCATCCACTGAAAGGCGGATCTGCTCCAGGGGATGGGTCAGTCTAGAGTGTGTGTCCATCCCAGTGAGGGTGTCCATCCAGGTGCCTCTGAGAGTGAGGGGAGGAGGCACTTTGCCTTGATCAGAGTAAGTAAAACTGCAAGGATGCTCCAGCTGATTTACTTCATGTGCTGGTGCCCTCTTGGTGCCCGACATGGAGCTGGGTATGGAGAACTGAGATGTGAATACTGGGCATCGGGTCTGCCCTTGAGGTGCTCACAGCCCAGCCTTATTTAATTCAGACATCCATCTATATAGACAGAAGGGTCCTGGAGCCCTTTTTCTCCTCTATGTCTGCTTTCTTTTCCTTTCCCTTTCTTTCCCTGGTCTTCCCAGCAAATGCTCCTTGGAACACATTCTCCCTGGGGCTAGAAGAGTGGCAGGTGGTCAGGTGGAAGGGCCGGTGGCCCCTGATTTTGAACATCAGAACCCAAATATACCATAGAGACTCTTTTGTTCCTGCCTCCTTTCTCAGCCCCAGTTTGGGGTTCTCAGTCCTGGAGAGGGAAAGTGACTTGACCAAGATCATACAGCTGAATTGGACCAGGTGGTATTGTGGTCTCAAGGCTCTGACCTTGCAGGATGCTAATGCTCTCCAGAGTTGGCAGAAGTAAACTCCAGAGGGACAGCCTGAATGCTTGCCCCTGCCATGCTATGTGTTGTCCATAGGGGAACTACTGAAGGGCTTTAAATGGAACAGTGACAAAATCACTTCAGTGTCTTAGAAAATTCTGGGGCAAGAGAGGAGCAGGGCAGGGCCAGGCAGGAGGCTCGTGCAGACCACCAGGAGAGGAGACAGGTGTGGCGTCTGCCAGGAGGGGGCAGTGAGCAGTGAGGCCAGGAGATTGACTTCAGGTTGAAGATTTGGAGGTGGCGAGGGAGATAAGAGGAGCTGCTTGTGTGGATACATCTCTGGGGATTCTGACTTCCAAGGTAGTGCTCAGGGAAACACCCAGTGACCCGGCCTGGAAGAGCTTGCATGCACAGGGGAGGGTGAGCCTCTTGGGAGGTCAGGTGTGTGCGATGTGTGGGTGTTCCCTTGAGTGCTGTGCCCCACCCAAGCTTTGAGGTCTTAGAGCAGGGCATAGCTGGCCCTGGGCTCTTAACTCCATCTCTACCACCTGGGAAACCATCAATAATTAATATTCCCTCTGCCTGTCACAGGTGGCTCCTGCAGAGAGGGAGAGGCAGGGTGCTGGCACCTGTGGGGTGATGTGCACCTGGCTTCTGCTGGCCTCCAAGCCAGGGGCCTTCAGTCCTGATGTAGCCAGGCTTTCTCAGGTGGCTCCTTGCTCCCAGTGTACACACACAAACCATGAAAGGTGGCCATAAATCAGCCGGGACAGGCCAAGGTTGCTCTGGTTTTCCCAGAGTGAGATCAAAGCCCCAGACCTTCACCCTGGGGCTCTGTACTTATTAAATTACTAAACTGTCAAGGGAGGGGAAAGCGGAAGGGACTGGATAGATGGCCATATAGTAAAACAGAATGCAGAAGAATGGGCTGAGAAATGAAGCAGCAGGTGGTGCAGATCACTCTTCAAGACAGAGATTTCATTTCCTTTGGATATACCTCCAGAAGCAAGAATTGCTTGGTAGTTCTACTTTTAATTTTTTGAGGAACCTCCATACTGTTTTCCAAAATTGCTGCACCAGTTTGCATTCTCACCAACAATGCACAAGAGTTCCCTTTTCTTCACGTCCTCATCAATATTTGTTATCTGTCTTTTTGATAAGAAATATCCTAACATGTGTGAGGTGATATCTCATTGTGGTTTTGATTTGCATTTCCCTGATGATTCGTGATGTTGAACACCTTTTCATGTACCTATTGGCCATTTGTATGTCTTCTTTGGAAAAATTACTCTTCAGGTCCTTTGTCCTTTTTTAAGTTGAGTTACTATTATTATTTTCTTGTTTTTGAGTTGTAAGAGTTCATTATATATTTTGGAGGTTAACCCCTTATCAGACATATGATTTGCAGATATTTCCTCCCATTCCTTAGGTTGCCTTTTTATTTTGTTGATTGTTTCCTTTGCTGTGCAGAAACTTTTTGTTTGATATAGTCTTACTTGTTTATTTTTTTTTTCTTTCATTGCCTGTGCTTTTGGGATCCTACCCAAAAAATTATTGTCAAGACCAATGTCAAGCTTTTTCCCATGTTTTCTTCCAGGGGTTTATAGTTTTAGGTCTTATGTTTAAGTCTTTAATCCATTTTAGGTTGATTTTTATATATGATGTAAGATAAAGGTCCAGTTTAATTCTTTTGTTTGTGGATACACAGTTTTCCCAACACCATTTATACACCCCTTGTGTATTCTTGGCATCTTTGTTGAAAATTAGTTAACCATATATACATAGGTTTATTTCTGCATTATTTTATTCTATTGATCTATATATCTGTCAGTTGGAGTGGGCCCCTTAGTCTTGTTCCTGATATTAAAGGAAAAACTTTTAGCTTTTCACCATTGAGTTTGAGGTTAGCTGTGAACTTGTCATGTATGACCTTCATTATATTGAGGTACATTCCATATATACTTAATTTGTTGAGTCTTTGTGATGAAAAAATGTTGATTTTTGTCATATGCTTTTTATGCATCTGTTGAAATGATCATATGATTTTTTATCTTTTATTTTGTTAACATGGTATATGATATTTATTGATTTATATATGTTGTACCATTCTTGCATCCCAGGGATAAATCCCACTTAATCATGGTGTAAGATCCCTTCAGTGTGCTGTTGAATTCAGTTTGCTAATATTTTGTTGAGGATTTTTGCATCTATGTTCATCAGGGATATTGGCCTGTAGTTTTCTTTTCTTATAGTGTTCTTATCTGGCCTTGGTATTAGGGTAATGCTGGTCTCATAAAATGACTTTGGAATGGTTCCTTCCCTTCATTTTTTTTGGAGAGGGTTTGAGAAGGATTGGTATTAATTTTTGTGTAAATGTTTGATAGCATTCACCAGTGAAGCCATCTGGTCCTGGACTTTTCTTTGTTGGGAGATTTTTTTTTTTTTAAGATCTTATTTATTTATTTGACAGAGAGAAAGAGAGAGCACAAACGGGGAGCTGCAGGCAGAGGGAGAGGGAGAAGCAGACTCCCCGCTGAGCAGAGAGCCTGATGCGGGGCTCGATCCCAGGACTCTGGGATCATGACCTGAGCCGAAGGCGGACGCTTAACCGACTGAGCCACCCAGGTGTCCTTTGTTGGGAGATTTAAGAATACTTTACCCAGCAAAGCTATCCTTTGGAATTGAATGAGAGATACAGACATTCCCAGACAAAAAAAAGCTGAAGTAGTTCACAGCCGCTAAACTTGCCTTACAAGAAATGCTAAGGGAGTTCTTCAAGCTAAAAAGAAAGGATACTAACTAGTAACATAAAAACATATGAAAGTATAAAATTCCCTGGTAAATGTAAATGTATGGTCAGATTCAGGATACTCCAATATTCTAATGGTAGTGTATAAATCACTAACAACTCTAGTATAAAGGTTAAAAGACAAAATAATTTTAAAAAGCTATAATTACAATAATTGGCTAGTGGATATACAATATAAAAAGATGTAAATTGTGATATCAAAAACATAAAATGGCTGAGAGGCAGTAAAAGTGTTGAGCTTTTGTATATGAACAAAGTTGAGTTGCTATCAGCTTAACATAGACTGTGATAAGATATTGGCGTTTTGTTTTGTTTTGAGAGAGAGAGAGAGAGTGTGTGTGTGTGTGTGTGTGAGTGTGTGCGCGTGCTTTCGCGCATAAGGGTGGGGAGGGGCAGAGGGAGAGGGAGAGAGAGAGAATCCCAAGCCGGCTCCATGCTGAGGCTCCACTTGGGGCTCCATCTCACGACTCTGAGATCATGACCTGAGCTGAGATCAAGAGTCAGACTGAACCACCCAGGCACCCCTAGGTTGTGATTAAGATGTTTTATGTAAACCTCATGGTAGCTACAAAGCAAAAACCAATGGTAGGTACAAAAAAAGATAAAGAGAAAAGAATGAAAACATACCACTATAGAAAATCATCAAATCACAAAGAAAGACAGTAAGAGAGGCAGAAAGGAGCAAAGGATCTATAAAATACCCAGAAATCAATGAACAAAGTGGCAGTAGTAAATCCTTCTCTCTCAGTAATTACTTTAAATATAAATAGTCTAAATTCTCCAGTCAAAAGACAAAGAGTGGTTGAATAGACAGAAAAACAAGATCCAATGAACTACCCAAATATAAGAGACTGACTTTAGCTTTAGCTTCAAGGATACCCCTAAGCTGAAAATGAAGGGAGGGAAAAAGATATTCCAGGCAAATGGAAACCAAAGAAAGCAGGGGTAGTTCTACTTACAGAAGACAAAATAGACTTTAAGTACAAGACTGTAGTAAGAAACAAGGTCATTATATAATGATAAAGGGATCAACTCATCAAGAGGAAATTAGTAAATATATATGCACCTAACTTCAGAGCACATAAGTAATATAAAGCAAATATTAACAGATCTGGAAGGAGAAATGGACAGCAATACCATAATAATAGGGGACTTCAGTCTTCCCCTTTCAACAATAGATAGATCATCCAGACAGGAAACTCAGTAAGAAAACAATGGACTTGAACTACACTTTAGACCAAATGGACCTAATAGACATAGACAGAACATTCCATCAGACAGCGGCAAAATGCACATTCTTCTCAAGTGCACACAGAACACTCTTCAGGATAGATCATATGTTATCCACAAAACAAGTCTTAACATATTGAAGAAGATTTAGATAATATCAAGTATCTTTTCCAACCACAATGGTGTGAAACCAAAAATCAATTATAGGAGGAAAATTGGAAAGTTTACAAATATGTGTAGATTGAACAACATAGTCCTGAACAACCAGTTGGTTAAAGAAGAAATCCATTGGGAAATAAAAAAAAATATTGAGACAAACAAAAATGGAAACACAACATACCAAAACTTACAGGACACAGCAAAAGCAGTTCTAAGAGGGAAGTTTATAACGATAAATGCTCATATTAAGAAAAAAGAAAGATCTCAAATAAAAAGCCTAATTTTACACCTCAAGAAACTAGAAGAAGAACAAACTAAAGCCGAAGTTAGTAGAAGGAAGGAAATAACAAAGATCAGAGTAGAAATAAATGAAATAAAGACTAGAATCATAATAGAAAGGACCAACAAAAGTAAAAGTTGGTTTTTTTTAAAGATACATAAAATTAACAAAACTTTAGCTAGACTAAGAAAAAGAGAGAAGACTCAAATAAATACCACAGAAATACAAAGGATCATAAGAGACTACTGTGAACAATAATATGCCAACAAGTTGCCAATAAGAAATGGATATATCTGTAGAAACATACAACCTACCAAAACTGAATCATGAAGAAACAGAAAATCTGAGAGCCCCAGTGTTTATAGCAGCAATGTCCATAATAGCCAAACTATGGAAAGAGCCCAGATGTCCATCAACAGATGAATGGATAAAGAAGATATGGTGTATGTGTGTACACACACACACACACACACACACACACACACACACACACACAGTGGAATATTATGCAGCCATCAAAAATGAAATCTTGCCATTTGCAATGACATGGGTGGAACCAGAGGGTGTTATGCTAAGCGAAATAAGTCAGTCAGAGAAAGACAATTATCATATCTCACTTATATGTGGAACTTAAGAAACCAAGCAGAGGATCATAGGGGAAGGGAGGAAAAAATAAAACAAGACAAAATCAGAGAGGGAGACAAACCACAAGAGACTCTTAATCGTAGGAAACAAAAAGGATTGCTGGAGGGGGTGGGGGATGGGGTAACTGGGTGATAGACATTAAGGAGGGCATGTGATGTAATGAGCACTGGGTATTATATCAGACTGATGAATCACTGACCTCTACCTCTGAAACCAATAATACATTATATATTAAATAATTGAATTTAAATTAAAAAAATAAAAATTAAAAAAAAAGAAAATCTGAACAGACCAATAATGAGCAAGGAAATCTTCTCTTTTCAGGGCAGAGAGAGCCTAGCTAGGCCTGAGAGGTTCAGAGGGGGTCTTCTAGCTCCTGGGCCAGGCTGGCGGATCCTTTGGGGTTGAGGAAACCAGCCAGCCACCCAGCCCCTGGCGTGGAGTCAAGAGCATGGAAGAAGTGGTGGGATGAGGCTGTGAGTGACCAGAATGCCACTCACGTGGAAGTTTCTGCATCAGAGTACAGCCCACCTAGAAACTGGGGCTCTGGCTGCATGAGATTCTTCTGATTCCTTCACTGTAAAATGTGAAGGAAACTGTTTTAGGGATTTGGGGTTTCCTCGTCTGGTCCCCAAGTTGAGGGTAGGTTAAAGAAACAAAATATAACAAGAGCCTAGATGAGTTGTTGTGAAGAGGGTTTCCCAGGATTTAGGGCTTGTTCTGAAAGTGGGGGGTTTACTGTATAGTGCTAAGTTTCTGATCCTAGGGTACAAGGTTCTCTTTTGGGGTGAAGGTACCATTTCTGTAGGCAAGATTCTGGCTTGGTATTGAAGTGCCCATTTTGGGAGTCTGATTTCCACGCTGGGGTGAGAGTTCCATTTCTGGAGGGGAGTTTTCACCTCAGGGTCCCAGATTCATGATTGCAGTTGAGCTTTGAGTCTTGGGGCCAAGAATCCCTTTTGGCCTTCCATATTCTAGGGTTGGGTTGAGGTTCAATTCTTGGGCTTGGGGTTTGATTATCAGGCTGGAGGTCTTGTGCCCTGGGAGGAAGGGAAGAGCTAGAATTCCCTTTCACTTCTGGAGAAGACTTTCTGGGACGAGCAGCAGAGGAATGGGCCCATAGACTCACGAGCTGATGGTCAGGAGGCCTGGGGTCCAGCCCCTGCCTGGATGTGAGACTGAAGATAAATCACTTGTAAGCATTAGGTCTCCGCTGGAAGCATGGCCGGGCAGGAGTGTTGACTCACAAAGCACCATCCAAGCTCTCTTGATCCTCCCAAAATGACACTAATGGTGGGTTCCACAGGCACCGATGGCCATTGCTGGGTGAGTCAAATCCATGATGACAGCGCTCAAGCTGCCCTGGGCACTGTCAGCTTGGTCCAATTAATGCCAATTGGATCTTAACTTGTGCTGAGGGGCCCTGGGGCAAGGGAGCGCACACTGAGTGGGATATGTTAAATCCGGGGCCCTGGGGCTTGGTGTGTGGCTCTGGCAGGCGAGAGCTGGGCTGGGTTGGGCCCACCGCTTCCCTCCTAGTGGGCCAGTTCTCACAGAGCCCAGGCAGTGGGTGCAGACATACCGTAAACTGTTATCTGAGGGGCCTGGCTCTCTCCGCTGTGCTCTGTGGAGGAGAGTGACTGGGATGCGGGGGGATTTTTCTGTCCTCTGCCCCCAGCCTGGCTAGCGCCCAGCTGAGAAACATCTGCTTCTATATAGGGCCACTGCCCTAACTCCCCTCTCTCATTTCTTTCTCCTGTAACTCCAGTGTGGATCCTCTCAGAGAGCTGAAGTTGCTGGGAAGAAAAAAGCCCATTGTGTTTGTCTGGGACTTACAGCTTTGTGAAGCCCTCCTGTCTCTTCCCTCCTGGATCTTGTTCCACATCTCCTAGAGATTGCTGAGACAGGTGGTCTTGGCCTTATTTCCTGGAGGAATAAACTGAGGTCCAGTTGGGTGGACATTTCCGGGGTGCCCTCAGTGATGCCTGTACCTGCTTGCGCAGGGTCACAGAACTGGCCAGTGGGCCTTGAACGTGGGTGCCTGCCTTGTGGCCTCCTAGCCCCAAGACACCCCTCTGGCAGGTGGACCTTCCTGTCTCAGAGACCCTCCTCTGTTCAACCCAAATGGGAGACAGCAGTGAGTAATGCAGAGCTGTCAGGGTGAGAACATGCAGGGAGTTTCCAGCTCAGGGGCAATTTGTCTAATGTTCCAGAAGAACTTCTTTAGGACAGAGCCCCTTCCCTATGGCCCAGGAAACTCAGGCACCAGAGAAGATGGGGGAGTTTTCTCCACCATTAGCTCTGTCCCAGGGATGTAGGGGGTGCTCGTCTGGGTCTGCAGGGACCCTCCGAGCCCCCTGTCTGGGCCTGGCCAAGGTACGTGGGAGGTTGAGGAGCCTGGGGATCCCACTGGGCTAAGGAAACTCAACCTAGACATTGGACTCTGGTGTGGTCCAGCAGGCCTCTGGAGTTCCCCAAGGGCATGGGGCGGGGGAACCTAGGGGGTGAGGAGGGAGGAAGAAAGCAGGCAGGGTAGAGGCCCTGTGGTTGAGGAATGGACTCTGGAGTCAGATTTTGTCTTTGCTGCCTGTGCCACCTGGAGCCAGAGGCTAACGTGTGCATAGCCTCATTCCTTATCGGAGAAGATTCTTGACGAGTCATGAGTGCATCATGAATACTAGTTGTTGTTATCCTGAGGCTCAGCCTGCAGGTCCCAACTTAGACATCACTTCTACCGGGAAGCCTTCCCTGACCACCCCCCCCCACCCCCCGGCTGGGTTAAGATGGTCTCTGTGTCCTTCTCACAGCAGCCCTGGGTTCGCCTCATAAGCACGGATCAAACCAGGCTTGAGGGCCTGGTCAGCTGTCGGTGTCCCGAGCGGCCTGCGCGCTCGCTGGCCCGGCATACACAGTAGGCGCTCAACAAATATTTTGAAATGAAGGCAAGAATGGGCTGATTCTAGGAAAGTCAAACTTTTCTTTCCCGGCCCCTCAGCGCTGCAACAGCCCACTTTCTTTTCTTGGTTGAAATGACATTTCCCGAGTACCAGGCTCTGGGGCCAAGACAAGAGAAGGGAAGAGTGATGTGGGACTGTCGGTTCATCCATTCATGCCTTGATGACACAGATGTTCTCGGGGCTGCTGGGCCTCTGGGGACAGATGTGCCCCCATCCTTACAGCACTTGTGGTGCTGACCCCTGGGGCCGAGAAAGGTCAGAGGAGGGGAGGGTGGTCAGCTAGGCTGAGTAGAGTCAGGGAAGCCTTCCAGGAGGAGAGATTGGTTTTGAAGAATGATGGGGAAGTTTGGGTAGATAGTAGATGGGCCTTCTCTTGGGGGTGGGCAGAGAGCAGCTAGAGAAGATGGAGCTGCCTGTACATGGCAGTAAGACAAAGCTGGCCAATGACATCGTGGCCTGAGGGTGTGGGGGCCTTGGCTATCTTGCTAAAGATAGCTGTGGGTACCACTGGTCCTCCCGCTGCCATCCACAGACAAGTGACCCTGGGCAGGTCATGGCATGGCCCGAGGGCTAGTGTACCCACCTGTAGGATGGGAGCTGTGATGGCCGCCACTCAGGGTGGTCAGCCCACTGTGGCAAACCCCTTTGTAAAAGGAGATGGCCCAGGCAATGGAGGGACGGAGGGGCAGGCTGTGCAGGGGGGCAGGCTAGGAGGCAGGTATTGGGGGGGTGCTACGTGGGAAAACAGGAAGACAGTCCTGCTTCGGGCTTCTGCTTTGTAAATAATTAAATTCTTATCTCGGGTTTGTGGTGCCCACGCTGCAGGAGGCAGATGGGGCCGCGGGGAACAAGGGGCTGTGCTGTCCGGGAAGTGGTGGCGCCCCTCCCCCATCCTTTTCCTCCCTCCCAGTCCCCTGGTCATGGCAGTAAGGAGTCTTCTAGGGTCTTCTGGCCTTGTCACTCCTTCCCTGCGTTTCTTCTTTGTTCCTCCTTGTCTGCACCTTGTCATTGTCTGGCATTCACATTCTCACCTCCGCAGACACAAAGCACCGCTTGCCCCCCGCACCCCTCAGGCCCCAGGCCCCTGTGCCTGCCTCACTGCTCCCTGTTGAAGCGCTTCTGCCTCCCCAGGGGCCCTTCCCAAACACCCCACCTCCTTGCATCCAGCAGTACCCCCTAGGTCTGCTCAGGGGCCTCAGGGAAGCACTGACCCCTCCCTCGCCCCATGCTCCAGAGACAAGCAGTCGTTTTTTTCATTTGTAGTGCTTGATACGGAGAATGTGAAGGTCTGTTTAGTCTTGTCCAGCTAACATAAACCAGCCGGAACTGGGCCATGGCGGGGACTTTGCTCTAAGTTCCCTTATTTGGAATGAAATTCATTGTTTTTCACGGGGAGGCAGTGGGGGCTTTGGGGAAGCCCCTCTGTGCCCCCTCCTCAGGACGTGGTCTGCAGGGCCCCTCCAAAGGTCACCAAGGTGTCTGTGACATAGAGCCTGGCCCTAGGACACCAGTTACCCCCAGTACCTCAGGGGTGGAGAGGGCCTGGGGTCATGTTGTCTGGCACTGACCTTTCCCAGGGGAGAAACTGGGCTCAGAGAGAAGGGATCTGCCCAGAGTCCCAGGGCAAGTTGGAGCAGACGGAGGTCTAGAAGGCTCCTGAGTCTCTGGCTCTCAGATCTCTGTGCTTTGCCAGGATGCCTCTGGCCTAGGAGCTGTGCGGGGTGGGGGCGCTGATGAATCTGGCTGCAAGTGGCCTTTCAGTCTGGGCATCTTCCAAGGCTTCCGGCCTAGTGGCTGAACACAGAGGCCTGGGGCAGTGAGCTGGGGGGGCCCCCGGGTGTGAGAGAGAAGGAAGGGCAAGGAAGGCAGGGGGTGGTGCGAGGGAAGGGGGAGGTGGCTGAGGGTCCAGGAGAACTGATTCTGGTCCTGACTCTGATGCTATTGCTGTAACTTCGGGCTCTCAGATGCCTTCTTTGACCTTGGTGTTCCCTACTTGTCCTAGAGGCTCAGCCTTTTTTGTGCCTCTCCCAGGGTATGCCTTGGATGAACTCAGGCCAGGGAATGATGGGCTGTGGGACCCCGCTCAACTGGGCAGGTCATTATCCCTCTCTGGGCCCAGGTTCCCCTTCCTTGCAAAGGGGGGTGTGGACCCTTCACGAGTCCTCTGCAAGAGCATGAGTCTTAGAGGCAGAACTCGGGTCTCGGTCTTGCCTCTGATGCTTTCTTAGCTGGGCTACTCATGAAGGACACAGGCTTCAAAACCTGGGGCTCTACAGGGAGCAGTTGGGGGTCTTTGCAAGAAGGACGTGAACTCATATCCCCGAGATGTCTATCCCCGAGTGCCCAACAAATAGAGTGGGGAGTGGGGCGGGAAGCAGGCCAGCGTGGTGGCTATTGCCTTTGAGCTGCTCAGCCTACCCAGGCCCGCCTCAGGGCTCCCTGTGGCCCCGCTTCCTTTGTTCTCTCCTGGGCCCCTACTGGAAGAACAGCAAGCTCATGCTTAGATATTCTTTCTAGAGGGAGTTCCCCATTTAACATCCTCTAAAAAGAACTTTTCATTTATTCACTGATTCTTTTCACGGAGATCACACAGCTGGGACGTAGGAAGCTGCAACTGACCAGTGTAGGAATCCCTGGGTCTGAAAAAGGAAAGAAAGATGTTAGGAAGCACAGGCCTGAGAAATTGTAACTGGAAGGCCCTGGTGCTGAGGAAACCAGGGCAGGAGACACTGTATTTGTTTACTATGAACATTCCAGTCGCTGCTCTTTTAGCAGTAACACTAGTACTAGTATCCAAGGCTGTGTGTAAAGGTACATTAAACGTCTGCTTCTAGATGGTTGGCGAGGCACTCATTTACAAAAGATCATCTCGTTGCCAGGAGCACACCACACCCTAGCAAACATTAAACTCAGCGTTAAAGTGAATGGAGATGATGTAAAGACCAACAAAACCACACTGGCCCTGGGCTTTCCTGGGCAGTGGGAAGCCATTGAAGGTTTTAGATTTGCTCTTCACGTAGATCAGTCTACCTGCCTTGTGGAGGATGGATTTAAGAGGGAAAAGATGGGGTCAGGGAGACTAGCTGTAATGGGAGCATAGCTGTCTCGGTGAAGGATGCCTATGCCTGAACTGCAGTTTTGGTGAAAGAGAGGAAGGGATACCTTTGAGACACGCTGAGCAGGGGTACCTGGAGGGGGTCGTAAGGGAGAAGGAAGAATCCAAGATGGTGCCCAGGTTTTCAGGTGGCTGGGAGGATGGAAATTCCATCGAGACCCCAGGCAGCAGGGGAGGACTGGAGGGGAAGCTGGTGGGTTGAGTTTTGGGATGCCAGAGGAGCATTGAGGCATTCTGGGGGAGACACTTGGGTCGGCAGCTCCATGTGTGAGCTCCGGGATCGTGGGGGAAGTCATGACTGCAACCTGTTGTCAGCAATGGGTGCCGCTTAAACCTTGAAGGTGATGAGGGATCCCAGGGCAGACAGAACAAATCTGTGAAGGAGTTGGGCAAGGAGTAAGGGAAAATCCAGAAAAGGCAGCTGGCCAGGGAAGCTGACAAGAGGCCATGGGGGTAGAGTTTTAGAGGTTGTGATATGGCATATGAAGTGGTTCTCAGACCTTAACGATCCTATGGATTGCCTGTAGATGGTAAACATGCAGGTTCCTGGAGCCTACATCCAGATAATCTGGCTTAGTCAGTCTGGGGTTGGGCTTCTGGGATCTGCTTTTTTAAACAAGAATCTCAGGTGATAACGAATGTGAGAGATCTGTGGACCACCCATTGTGAAACACTTCCCTGGGCGTCGGTCAGATATGGGCTCCAATCTTGGCTCTTGGGTCTTGACCTTGGGCAGGTCCCTTGATCTTCCAAATCTTCAGTTTCTTTATTGGTAAGCAGGCATACTAGTTCCCACTTCACAAGGTCATTGTGTGGATTAATTGGGGTGGCTCAGGACCTGGTCCATAGTAAAATGTCAGTAAACAGTAGGCACTTCTGGTTCATAACCAGAAGTTTGAAGATAGTGAGCAATGGGACAGGGTTCAGCCTAATGGGAGTCCTCCCCTGCCTAGAGTCTAGCTGGCCCCAGATTCCATCTCCAAGGTGTCTTGTCTGAGTTGATAGGACTGGGGGGCTCCTGGCTCATCTATTCAAGCCCACAAAAACTCATGAATCAAATCAGAAGTCAATTTACCATTTGGCAGTGAGAAATTTACTGTCAGATGGACTGGACAGTATGTCAGCTGCTTGCCATTTTCTTCCCTTGCAGGAAGCTCCTTGAGTGCTGAGTGAACCTGGCATCTGACCAGGGAGCTGAGGCCACAAATCTGAGGATTTAATGCCCTTGGGCCCTGAACTCCACCCAGACCACTTCACCAACGGGGAGATGCCTACCAGGTGGACCCAACGCTAGGCCAGCCCTGGCTGTGCTCGCATGGGCCCCACTACAGTTTGCTTCAGGGACACCCTTTTCCCCTGATTCCTTGGCATCCAATGAACACCTCTTTGCTTTAGGTTTGTTAATACCTCCAGTCAGGTTTCTTTTACTGGGGCTGTTTCGTCTCTTGAGGGTAACTTTGCATCCTCTGATTCGTGGCCAGTCAATTTCATAGACTGAAAATCAGGCAGTTTATTGTCAAGTGCATTGGGGAGGCACCTCATTGTGGCCCATTCCCCACTTACTGTCCACACAGGCTTTCAAGAAGGAGGGAATGTACCTCTATACACAGGATGACTTTGCAACTTTTCATATTCAGTGGTACTGTTTTTAAAAACGTGCACCACATTGTTTAGAGCAAAAAGAAAATTGCACGGTATGCCTAGTGTGCATGATATGATCCTATTTGTGTTTAGAGTATTATATTTTTCCTTTCTCTCCCCTTCCTTCCGTCCCTCCCTCCCTCCCATCCCTCTTTCCTTCCTTCCAACTAATATTTATTTAGTGCCTACTATGTGCCAGGCATTGTTCTAGGCATTAGGATATAGCAGTGAACAAATTCTCTCTCTCATGGAGTTACATTCTTATGAGTATGAGGAGAGACAGACAGACACACACACACACACACACACACACACACACACACACAAAGAAAGAAAAAAAAGACAACATATGGGATGTCAGATGGTGATAAGTGCTCTGGAGAGAAATAAATCATGGGCTGTGGCAGGGATGGAATTACGGGTGGGAAGGTCTGGCAGTGTTTACATTTTAAATAAATTGGCCAGAGAAAGCCTGATGGCATTTGAAAATGACCAGAAGGAGGTGAAGGAGTGAGCAATGCAGATGTCTAGAGGAACAACTCTGTCTTCTGTGGTTTGGTGTCTTGCTATCTATCTATCTATCTATCTATCTATCTATCTATCTATCTATCTATCTATCTATC